>NW_019745078.1:1628157-1805946 GCF_002891405.2 Cryptotermes secundus
GGCTCGGTTTTTATATTCAGAAAATTAAAGCTGGGACGCAATTATTGACACAGAAAAAGAGTTTGGACGGATTCGATCGTCGTGAGATTGCGAGATACATGGAGGGACTGATAACAGCCACGAAAACAGAACGTTCATTTCGGTCATGTTACCTCTTGAATTAAACTGACATGCTCTTTAAGAAAATTGGACCTCAACATCAAGTAAATTTGTGCCGAAAATGGTAATATTAAATAGCCTCTTCAAGGCAGACTTCAAGGGGCTTTTTTAGTTTCATGTTTGACTCTGAGACTAGTCACCCTTTATGTGTACTTTCTACCCCGTACACAATATTGACGCATAAGTTGGACACTAAATAATGTAACGTGGATGACAAGAGTGTTGCTAGGTAACGGACCGCTAAACACACGCGATTCACGTTCGCAACAATTGAACAACGAGATTACGCAACCCGCTTCTAGGCAACGGCTCAGTAAACAGACTTCCGCGCAGGCACAATGACGTCACACTGCAACAATAGTTAACTACCACGTGACTTGCTTTCTGTGTCGGTGCGGAGGCTATATCATGAGAGTTAGAGAGGGAACAGATGGCAGTGTTTCAGAGTATTTCAGAGTGTTTAAGTGTTAAATGACACTGAGAGTTCTCGGTGGAAGATAGCCACGGAAAGTTCGTCGTGTGAAGACTTGGCGTGTGATTAGAAGACTTGAATTATGTGTAATACTTGGAGTGATTTGAAGCGCTAGTTCCTGTGTTGAGATCTGCTACCAAGAGAGGACTAGTGTGTGTGTGTGTGTGTGTGTGTGTGTGTGTGTGTGTTTTTGTGTGTGTGTTTTTGTGTGTGTGTTTGTGTGTGTGTGTTTGTGTGTGTTTGTGTGTGTGTTTGTGTGTGTTTGTGTGTGTGTGTCTCTCTCTCTCTCTCTCACAGTGAATTATGAAGTATGTGTAAATCAGCGATAGCGCTATATTGCCTATATTTAAGTGTGATTAAGGGAGTGTCTGTAACTGAAGTGTTAATAAAGCCAATCATCCGAAGTAGAACCCGTCATTTCCTCACGCGTACCACACTACATATGACAATAGGTTTGTATCAATTATTTAATTGCTTTCAAAATACTTAACATATTTCGATTAAATTTGATATGGAAGTGCTACTCTAAAATTTGTCGGGAATTATATCATCATANGTCTCTCTCTCTCTCTCTCACAGTGAATTATGAAGTATGTGTAAATCAGCGATAGCGCTATATTGCCTATATTTAAGTGTGATTAAGGGAGTGTCTGTAACTGAAGTGTTAATAAAGCCAATCATCCGAAGTAGAACCCGTCATTTCCTCACGCGTACCACACTACATATGACAATAGGTTTGTATCAATTATTTAATTGCTTTCAAAATACTTAACATATTTCGATTAAATTTGATATGGAAGTGCTACTCTAAAATTTGTCGGGAATTATATCATCATTTAACTTGTCGGGTACAACCCGATATTTCTTAAACCCTTCACGATGATAAGTATCTTCACGAAACAGAGTCCTTGAAATCTTTTAGAATCAGAGCTGTTCAAGAAGCCCAACCTTATATGAAATCAGATGTTTCAATAATATGTTTAAAAGATGGCGCCATTATTCAATAATTTGTCTGTTGTCCTGTTAGAATTTAACAGCAAATTTGTGTCTGAACTAACTTAAATCAGATTTGCTACAGGCTGAACGGCTGGGGTTCTATTCTCAGCAGGGTCAACATAATTCTCTCTTCTCCGCTGCGTCCATGCTCACTCTGGAAGCCACCCAGCCCCCTATTCAATGAATACGAGGGACTCTGCCTCCTGGAGCTCACAATTCACCTCCATCTAGTGTCGAGGTAAATGGTGGAGCTGCACGTCCACTCCCCCATACACCTTCATGACATGGTGTTTAATTAATCACAGAGATATACCTTAATGGCATAAATTAACGTCGACACCAATAGAGAATCTAAGAAATTATTTACAAAATACTTTTATTTGTCATAATGTGATACGTCTTCAACTTTCCTATATTCTCCTTTCTTTCGAGAAGCAGCGCAAATTAACTGTTCCCTGTGTTACGTAACAAGGCTAATATTTATAGATCAATATAGTTACGAATGGAATATAACCATTTTTAGGCCTAATATCCGATTTACACTTTGATTCGAACTCGTTTTCATGCTGTGTGGAACTCACGTGATTATTTTAGCATGAACTGTGTTGATTAACTGAGCAATCTAGTGGAAAATTGAGACTGAAATACGTACAGTATGCCTGTTATACCGGATTCCGTTAAATTTAATCACAATCAGATATAGGCCGATGTAAATCCCATTTTTAAAGAAATTAATGATGTGGAATTTATGTGTCTAAATTTCATGACCTGGTTTTGCGAAGCTTTGCACAACCTATCCATGCATGGTCGGGCGTGCAATTACAGTCTCGGTTGATCACACATTGATTGGCTAAACAAAATAATGATCTGTTAATATAGGGATGTTATAACAAATTGGGTTATTTGTCATCTGAATCAAGCACAATGTTAAATATTAACTGGCTTGGCAGGCCTGTAACGGCGCTACGAGTTTGTATTCATTGACTATCTATAGTGATTCGTTTGGCAAATGGTAATCTCCATATGTTAGCTAAGTCTGCTGTGGTAAATTTATTTTAACTGTACCGTTTCTATCCGATCAGAGCATTCGGGGACTCAAATTGAGTAGATGAATTCGAAGTTTAAAATGGATTGTAAAATTTATGCTGATACCGATATAAGAGTAACAAACAGAAGTTTTACATGGGTGGAGCGCGGTCCCATTCGGGCAAATGGAATCCTGTAATAGAAAATTATGTCAGTAGAACACATTTTTATTGTAATCACAATAGGTCTTGTGCCCTATTCTTTCTATGTCTCTAATGACCTCTGCTGAATTCTATTCAGCATATTTCAATATTTTGTAACAGATTTGGTCAACGCGTTGCCAGGCAACAGTTCTGTAAATACGGTTCAACACACAACAATAGATCAGGCTATGTTTTCTATGTCGTCAGCGCCGAGCACAGTTGAACAGCGGGGTTATGCAACCCGTTTCTAAGCAACGGCTCCTTAAACACACTTCCGCGTAAGCAGTAACGTTAGCAACAACAGAAACGTTATTTCCTTTGGGGTCTGTGCAGAGTGCTTATAAGAGAAGTGAATGCAGTCACAGAGTTAGTTCAAGAGCAGTTACGAGTCTGTCGTAAGCTGGAGATGTAGTCCAGATGTTACAGAGTGGCTGAAGACGAAATAGCAAGAAGATCACATACTGATTGGAAGTTCTAGTTTCTGTGTTGAGATCCGTTGCCAGGAGGCGACTAGTGAAGACTGTGAATCCTAATAAATATGCAACTGTGATTGGAAATTGTGTAAATCAGTGATAGCGCTGTATTTAAATGTGATTATGAGAGATTGTAACCAAGGTGCTAATAAATCCAATCATCCGAATTGGAACCTGTCATTTTCGTCACGCGTACCTCACTACACGTAATAATATGAAATTTTCTACCTTGACGCTTGAGGCAATAAAGTTGACGACTCAAGTCCAATTAGTACCGAGGTCAAGAAAAATGGATCTATACATCCACTCCCCCATATGCCTTATGGTGTAGTGCTTAATTGCCGGTCACGGTAGCCGAGCGGTCTAAGGCATGCACTGTCTTCGCTCTTTCGGAAGCCGGGATCATGGGTTCGAATCCTACTCAGGACATGGATGTTTAGTGTTTGTGTATGTGTATTTTTCTGTGTTTGTGTACAGGTAGAGGCCTTGCGACGAGCTGATCACCCGCCAAAGGAGTCCTACCGAATATTTAAGATCTAGTAAACCGAAGTGAAACGGAGAGTTTCATGGAGGTAGGCCTAGGCCCAAATTGGGGCTGTAGCGCCATAGGAAATGTAGTGTTTAATTAGTTAAGCACAGGGACTTTACTTTTTTACTTGTCTCATTATCACTGCTCTAATTAATGCCAGTAAATTCCTTTCTGTTTTCTTTGTACTACAGACTGTTTAATGCATTTTGCTTCGTACGTGCAGCATTGCTCTTTATCACAAGCGCTACCGTTGCTTCCTGTTTTGAGTGTACTGCAGAATGTCTCAGTTGTAGCAGCTGGTCTCATATTATCGAAGCATGTAATTGGCTTGGTTTTGAACCTGTCACATGTCAGATCGGGTAGCAAGCGTGTGAAAGTCACATGAAGATGCATGAACATACATAGATTCGCTCCGGTTAGTGTATACATCACAGTTAATTAGTCAATTACCCACTTCATGTTGTATAATGAACCTGCCAAAAGAGACGAATAGTTAACCACAACTGGGTTGAAATGTCGCGCGAGAGAAAAAGGGAGCGCACGTTACATTGGTGTAGGGTAAGCGGGGGAGGTACCGCTCACAAATTATAATTGGATCCATCATCGCGGCTGAACCTGCAAAGTAGTACGTTAGGGATGAAACGCAGTTCAATTAATGGTATAAAATCCCACAAAATTTCACACTGAAACGTCAATTATCGGACCTGCTCGCTCTACACATTAGCCCCAGCTGATAACTGCCCGGATTGATCTTACGATTTTAGGGGCCCCATTAAGGAGCTGACTTTTTATTTTATTGTTTGCATTCTGGTGCATGAATACAACTAATTATATTAATATAATAAGCTGAATGTGTTCACCAGTCCGCCCCAGTATTATATTAGAGATATTAATAATGTAAAAATTAATTGAATGATTGCAGTACAATTTGGCACGATATTTCTGAAACTTGTTAATGTTAAAAGAGGTAAAGCTATCCCTGTAACAGACCTTGGAGGCACGTAGAATTGTGAGACGTCGAGGCTCCTACATTTTCTGGACAATCGGGCTCACAGATGGCGGTAAAATTGTCAGCCTTACGCGCCGGCAACCGTTTACCCCCAGGAAGATTCCTGGCACTCATTTCTGTTAGAGGCTGAGTCGAACCCAGGGCCATAATGTGGCTGGAAGGATTGGGTCCCTACCTAGGATCAGAGCCCCGTAAATAGTCACGTGGACGAATACCAGAAGTGAGCGCTGTTTTGAGAGCTCTTTCAGAAAATACTCAAATATAAGTTTGCGCTGAGCGTGTTAAATGTCACAGGTTGCTATGACAACATAAATTGACAGTAACCAGAAATAGACACATATCTATCCAGTAAATGTAACAATTCTTGCGTTGGACGGCTGCTTTAAAGTAATATAACATTAAAATATTATGTTTCTGGACATTATCCATCGTCCTGCTTTCATCTAAAATATTATCTTGCTTATATTTTTAGATAACCACAGGATAATGGATAATATCCGTAAATATAATATTTGAACTATTGCACCATCGTCACAGACTTTTAGATCTCACTTAATGTAACGTTGATTCCCATATAACAGATACACAGTACGGGGTTACAATTTTGTATTACGCATATTCATAAACAGTTGCTAATATTTTAATTGTTAATACCGGAAAGAGCTAGAACAATATTGTCACGTGTCACAGTGACTAAAGACGAGGTTATGATTGATAATTGCATTAATTAACCACCTACAGGTCGTACCTAGAAATAATTATTACAGTGTTACTGATTTTCACACTACGAAACACTCCACGCTAATTTCTTCAGTCTGTCTTAACTAGTCTGTACGGATTTATAACACAGGAACTACGAAAGTCTCCCTAAATCACACACTTGCAATACGACTGCAGTATAAAACTCCGTGACCTGTAGTCCGCAAGCGAACTATACCGACCGAGCGACCGCCGCTTGTCGGCGAAGTTAGTGCCAACTTTTGCGGATAGAGGGTGTCACGTGGTCAGCGCAACGGTTCCCCACGCTGTTAATTTCGGTTTTCTAGACTGGAGCCGCTATTTTTTTTAATAACTTCTAAGTTATCCTCATGAGGCTGAGTGGGCCCCTTACCAGACCGACTATTTCTCAGACAATCTGGTAACGCCGGGAATCGAACCCGGGTCCTCTGGATTTGTAGTAACGAACTCTGACCACTAGACTACAGAGGCGGTCACGACTGCACTGTAACACATACAAAGTCTTCAAATCACGTGTTAAATCTTCTATACTCCTGAGCTTACTGCTTGGTTGTTCGCGTGCTTGTGCCGCTACTATTCACTCGTAACGCGTCACTCGCAACTCGTAACTACCCTGAACAAATTCTGTCACTCTTACTTATATAGCCGCGGAACGCACATTGACCTACAGTAAACACATATCACGTGATCGCTATCCAGTCAGTCTATCTACAGAAACACAGCTTCCTCTATCATTGAGTGCTGGACCATGTTTGCAGAGCTGTTGCCTGGCAACGCATTGATCAAATCCGTTTCAATATTAATTTATCATTAACATTGTATTAGTGTTAGGCTTCTTTCAGCGCATGCGGTTGCTGCTTACGGAAGATCAGGAAATCAATTGTAAGAAATAACCCCGGTCCCTTCCTTACACTTATGCTACAGCCCCCGTGTCTGCAACACGCCTGTGCCCCCCTTCCTCCTAAATTGAATGCACTGGTTGAACAGTACGCTCTCATTTTTGCAATAAACCTATTTCCCTCTTTCTGGGTTAGTCACTATTCAGACGAACAAGAAGCAAGTAGGAACCAGAAAGAAAAATGATTTGCTTGTGCCTGATTGCCAGCATCATTAAGCTTATACGTAGTACTGCCCCCCCCCCCCCAACCCTGTGCCCATCCGCATATCCCTTACAGCCACAGGGGTGACCATCACTTAATGAATTTCATGTCGATTTATATTTCAGTTCCATTACAAATAACGTATTGGATGCATGAGGTGTGTTGCTTTCATGCAGAATCAGTAGCACGCTGGAGTGTTTCCGAACCGTGAAAGGAACGTTTATAGAATGACATAGTTGTGCCTACTTGTTCCTTTATAGTGACTGAATAATACCATGAAACGGACCTCAGGTCATCTTGTCTGCTGTGGAGATTGCGGATCAGAAGCCCTATCTCCGCGCCAACTCGCTTGATTATCGGTGAAATTTACGAGAATTAGCCTCAACGCTGACTTAGAGTCTAAGTATTCAATTCGACATCAGCATTTTTGAGGGGCACGCGGCAGCATAGTCGATTCAGGCACTATGCTACAAGCTTGAAGGTCTCGGGTTCGAGTCCCGATGAGGTGGATATTTTTAGTTTACCTAATCCTTCCAGCCGCATTATGGCCCTAGGTTGGACTCAATCTCTAACAGAAATGAGTACCAGGAATCTTCCTGGGGTGTAAAGGGCGGCCAGCGCGTAAGGCTGACAACCTTACCGCCATCTGCGAGCCGATTGTCTAGGGAAAATGTGGGAGCCTCGACATCTGACAACCAAATGAGCCTTCGCGGCCTGTTACAGGAATAACTTTAACTTTTACCAGCATTTTGGTTGTTCTATTTCTTAAAAAAAAAAAAGTTTTTTTTTTGCGTCTCCAGATACTGCCACATTCAAAAGGCGCAAGAAATGAAAATTGTACCTTAAGCATTTTAGGTAGCTCTTGAACCCTTGGTATGGAATTAGGGGTCGATTTGAGTGAATCCTAAGACGGAGAAATGAGAACCGTGTATTATCTATTTAATATCAGGAAAAGGAGGTAAAATTCCGACGCAAAAGGAAAGAAATTTTATTTTTGCCTTCTCATCTGCATATTTCAGAGTCGGAGTAGCGCAGTCGGTATAGCGACTGACTACGGGCTGGACGACTGAAAGGTCGAAGTTCGATTTCCGGTAAGATCAAGAATTTCCTCTGCTCCAGACCGGTTCTGGGGCCCACTCAGCCTCCTATCCAATGGGAAATGGGGGCTCTTTCCGTGGGAGTAAAGCGGCCAGGCCGTGAAGCTGACCACTCATCTCCAACTTGTGCCGAGGTCAAGATCTGTACATCCACTCCCCCATACGCCTTCATGGCGTAGTACTTAATTAATTAAACACAGGGACAACTTTACCTTTTCTACCTGTAATAAATTTTATTATGTTCTGTAAAACACGAACAGTTTTTTTGCAATATATTTTCATTATAAGTTATCAGCCTGTCACCTGATCTTCGTAGGTGATGTAAGGCCTACTAGAATTAACATTTATGAATAATAATAGCTGGTTTTCTGTTCCAATTGTCTGATCGTTTCAGCAATACGCGTATACAGAGTGGCACAGAAGTACATTTTAATTTAATTAGTCAAGGAAATGCCATAACTAATACTCAAATACATGCCGATTTCAGATAATAAACCCAAAATCCATAATAGGCCTATACTTTCGAAGTGTTTGCCGTAAACATTGTATCATTTATGTTTGATAAAATCTTGACTTCTGAACACATGTCAAAGAATTCTTATTCATTCTGGAGCATGCAGTTCTTGTTCCTCAGTAGCTGCATATCGACGACCGAACTGATACCCCACAAGCGGTGAGATGGCTGGTGACGAGCGGCTATTAGAAACGGGCTTGGTCTTCAGCCGACCGACCTCATGTGGACAGGTTTAAGAAGTCAAGAACAGTGACAGCAAAGCGAAGGGGAGCTCCGATCTATTGAAACATCAGCATCTGTAGTTTCACCAGCGGGGTCTAGTAACTCCACCGTAGCCCTGAGAGTCGTAGGAGGCGACGAAAAGTGAACCTATCGCCTGTTGGTAGAACCGGGCCAGCCTGTTCCTGGGGGATATAAATACGGGGACCTGGCCCTCCGGGTTGGGGGAGTCCTGAATATGAGACAGTAAAATATGGTCATGAGTCCCTCTTGACTCGGACCTGAGAATGACTGCGCTGGCGAGGACTAGCATCAATTGTAAACGACAGACTCATTCTCTCGTCAGAGAGGATGTTAAATAAGAACTATAACTGGAGGTGTTAGTTGGTCTCAAGGGATTTGTCGCCAATACGAACTGATTGGCGGTAAGCCGCCAGTCGTAAAGTAATTCTGAATTTGACAGCGGAAACTCTTCCAAAGCAGACATGAAGATTATCTGCAGCATTCGCGAACGGACAATTGATCTGGAACTAGAAGAGGTATCTTCGTCTGGTTTGAGCTCTTCCTTCTTCAATTTTAAACTGGCTACTGTAAAGGGCCCCGAACACCCACACAGTGTGACTACTCCTTGGATTTCAAATGAAGTTTTCTTAATTACAAAGATTTTAGGAATTGAATGGTGCAGTAAGACATGGGTAATAGGTAAAAATCTTGAAGAAAACAGCCGTGGTCTTATGCCCGCAAGTATCCATTGTCAGTAACCATTGATTACACTTGCCAAATGCCATAATAATGTCACGTATAAGGGGCAGCGGCCGGTCACGGTAGCCGAGCGGTCTAAGGCGTGCACTGTCTTCGCTCGCTCGGAAGCCGGGATCGTGGGTTCGAATCCCACTCAGGGCATGGATGTTTGTGTGCGTTTTTCTGTGTTTGTGTACAGGTAGAGGCCTTGCGACGAGCTGATCATTCGCCCAAGGAGTCCTACCGTATGTGTAAGATCTAGAAAACCCGATGTGAACGAGTTCACGGAGGCAGGCCTAGGCCCACTGGGGCTGTAGTGCCAAGAGGGGAAAAAAGGGGGGCGGGATAGCGTGACTAATAAATGTTGGTTCTAGATTTGTTGATTGGATTTATTGGACGTCTCTATTATAATTACACTTGATTACAGCTGTTCACACATTGAACTCCCTCTTGATGACGATTCTCTCACTCATTTCTTCTATTCTCGGACCGGTCTCTAGTCTTCTACTGCTCAGTATGACTGACTGACAGTGAATTACGTGACCTCTTGTGACCCGGTGCAGACCGCGAACAGAACACACAGTTGAACGGTTCGTCTGTTGTTATCTGCGTATCCGTTGCCACGGCAATGCGTCTTCGTCAAAAACCGTTCTGCACCAACGATCTACTCCTCGTTGCCAGTGGAAAGTGCTCAGCGAAGCGCCGCCCGGCAGACGGTCAGAATCCGGCTTTCAGGCGTCATGTAACCCTAATATAAATATCAAATACTATGGTAATAAATAAAAAAAATAGAAGCTATGTGGTCTTACTAGTTATTGCGACAAATTATTCCGTTATAATGCACTATCATATCCTGTTCCGTACTATGTCATTTGATTTTGGTTAATTTTTTCTTTATCTGAGATTTATTTGAAGTTCTGCTACGCACACACTTTTAAGATACGTAACCCATCACCTTTATGTTCTTTACAATCATCATATTTTTCATCATCATAAAGTAAAAGTAAAGTTGCCCTTGTGCTTAATTAATTAAGCACTACGCCATGAAGGCGTATGGAGGAATGAATGTTTAGATCCATAATATCTTGACCTCGGTACTAGATGGAGGTGAGCTCTCAGCTTCAATCTCCGGCCGCTTTACCCCCGGGATTGAGACCCAGTGCCCATTGGATAGGAGGCTGCGTGAACCCAAGAGCGGGTCTGGACGAGATGAAGTGAAAATTCTTGACCATACCGGGACTCAAACTCCGACCCCTTGGTCGCCCAGCCCGTAGCCAGTCACAGTACCATCTGCGCTATCTCGGCTCCTATTTTTCATCATGGTCTTTAATATTATTCTAACAATAATAATAGTGATATCATTATCAGTAACTGAATTGAAGTATCATCGTTATCTTCGTCATTAGACAACCTTATTATTTTCATAGACATCATCATCATCATGATCGCTTAGCAAGAGTGCCGTTGGCGCGAGAAGTGCTGCATTGTTACCCGCGGAAGGAACCTCCCCCCTTCCCACAATCTTCATCCCCCCTTCTGCCCACTTCAGGCCCTTGTACCCATGGCCCAACACTCTCTCCTATTGGCTGCAGAGATAAGCAATTTTCTCGGCTCGTGATTGGGGGTTTCCTCTTGGGGATAAAACTCCATCTACAAATGAACAGCCGTGACAAGGGCTATAATTCGTCCTCCAGATCAGAATGAGAGAAGAGAAAGCGCCCGATATCTCTGTCTCTCTCACTGTCTGTACACATTCTTACGCACTATTCTGCCTGCTTTCCTTACACATACACTTACCGCCTGTCCTACGTACTGCATCACGCCTTACACAAGTCAACTCGCTCCGGTTTGTGGTGCGGGCCTAAAAGAAAACAAAAATGCTGACGAGGAGTATAAAACCGTGAATAGAACAGACAACGTAGGATACCACGGCATGGGCGCTGGGATAATATTAAAATGGACCATACAGGTGTATAGTTTCAGAGTGCGGACTGCAATCATCTAGCTGACGATAGAGCTCAGAAGGGGAATTTTATGGAAACGGAAATGGACTTTCGGGTTAAATGGGGGGGGGGTGTAAAATTGTACACGTGAACACCTACTCACTTCTAAAGAAGGGTGCTGTTCCATGCAGTGATTAAGTAAGAAGCTGAAAATATTTTAAAGGAAATTCTTGACCTACTAGTAGAGTGTTGGTGTGCTGTTTGTCAGTTTTTATAAATAATATTTGTACGACGTATTTCCGCCTCATAAGGCCAGGATCATGTAGATCATCATCGGCAAAACAACCCTTTTTGAGCCACGGCCTTCCTTAGAAGATTCTACCAGATTTATTTAATTTTCACTTCTTTGGATTTGCAACCATTTATCCCCAGAGCAGGCTCGTCAGCCTTGCGTCCAACCCCCAACCCGGAGGACCAGATCCCTGTATTTATGTCTCCCAGTGACAGGGCGGCCCAGTGATAACTCCAGTCTGTGGGATCCCTTTCCGTCGCCTTCTACGACGCTCAGGTCTACTGTTCAGGTATCCTAACCCGCCTCCACACGGATCATCAAGCAGATAATTTTAGTAATTGTTGCACTATATTGCTCCCCCCCCTCCCCAGTTCGTTGTCAACGAGCATGACAAGAAGTTTCCTCCCTGAAAATGACATCTTTAAGCAGTACAACAGGATGCTGGAATATATTATTCGGCCGCCTTAGCACTGTGACCTCGGTTCGAATCCACACTGGGGTAATTAATTGTTTGGGGGGGGGGTAGTGAGACTGAGTCCATTTCCTACGTCGGATACTGTTTGGCTTATTGTATCAATCAATGATGATAGATGTTGATGAATGTGGAGCAGTTGATGGAATGAATATTGGCAGGGGAACCTGAAGTACTCGGAGAGAACCTGCCCCAATGCCACTTTGCCCACTATAAATCCCACATGAGCACACCCGGGCCGCCGCGGTGGGAAGCCAAAGACTAACCGCCTGAGTTATGGCACGGCCTCACGCTGAGATAACTGATATGTCGAACATCTTGTCCTACTGTATGAAGCAGATACATTATGATGACCCATCCAAGGAGTATTACAGCGAAGGGTTTAGAAAATATCTGCTATAGACGAGACCAGTGTTAGAATCAGGCTGCAGAGCCCAGGAAAAATTAATAAATTGTGGTGTAATGATTATTTGGAAGAATTAGGGCATATCATAAATTGGCAGGCCTAACGGAGCACTACAGGGATTCTTCTTGAATAAAAGTAAGTTTGCTTCTGTTGCAAATTTGGAAACAGAGAAACCAAATCTCGTATTAATTCTGTCGAAAATCTGGAGGGTTGCTTATGTTCTGAAAGTAGAAAGCAAAACGTATGATGGAAGGAATTGATTAACACTTAAAAAATAATTTCATAAAGAATGAACTTCGAGATTAAAAAATATCCCATGCATTGATAAGCGAAAATTAACTCCGATATTAATACACGCATATGCTAGGCTCTCATACATGTACAGATACATAACCACTGGAAAGGTACTGACCAAATCATGTTCATTTCTCCAAAGAGTATGTATTTACATTTCAATTTTTAATATTCCTAGGCTTATATAAGGAGCCAGGACAGTGCAGTCGGTATAGCGACTGGCTACGGGCTGGACGACCAAGGGGTCGGTTTTCGAGTACCGGTAAATTCAAGAATTTTCTCTTCTCCACGTCGTTCAGACCGGCTCTGGGGTCCAACCAACCTCCTATCCAAAGATTACAGGAAGCTCTTTCCCCGGGAGTAAAAATGACCGGTGCGTGGAGCTGACCACTCACCTCCAGCTAGTGCCGAGGTAAAAAGTATGTGGATCTATACATCCACTCCCTCATACGCTTTCATGGCGTAGTGCTTAATTAGTTAAGTACAAGGACATCTTGACCTTTTTATCTAGGCCTACATGTCCTCCTTGTTCTTCAAAATATCCTCTTGAAAATTGATTCCACATCAAAACTATGTAAGGACTTCTTGTTTCCTCAGTCACAGCTAGAATTTGTGCCCATAAGTTCGACACCTCTACCGGCTTTCTCACACTAGTTCGATTTACAGCAACATTATAATATCCGCTGCAGGGCCAGGTAACTTCAAAAGACTAAGAATATGGAGCCTTGTTATATTTGAGGGGGTTCAAATTTTCCCCTGCGTTATACACCACCTCTCGCACTTCATAAGAATGATTTTTCCTTTATTTTTATGAGAACAATGCATCTTTCTTTTCTTTGAAATAGATGGATAATCGAGAAGAGAGGGGGAGGGGGTAAGAAAAGCAAGCCTCTGTCAGATCAATGAGATTTGGACCGGTAGAACTTTGATTAAACGCGGATTTTAATCAAAAGAAAAGCATGCGGATAACACGATGAGATGGCTTCAGGGGTAGCGTTTGGCGAGAATATGGAAGAGGGAGGTACGAAAAGGGGCGTGAGATACTTAGAGAGGAAACAAATTGCGCCGTGTCTTCAATAAAAACTGCAAGCAGGAAGAAGGAAAAGACACATCGCGATTTAGGGGTGTCAGCCCCTGTCTCCTTCTTGCAGTCAAGTAGATGAAGACACAGGCGCGAGTCGTTTCTTTATATTACTGTGTAAAGCGGGACTGTGTAATGGTGAATATCTGTTCCTTATCATCACTCAAGTGCCATCCTCAATCATCTCTCCTGAAACTTATTACTTTGCAAGACAAATATAACAGCTTTCTGCATTTTAAGGATTTCAAATTTCTTTTTCAGGGGCCTATTAACAAGCCACGTGTCTATCAATCTGTCAGTTCCTTAATTTAATTGCGGACATCAATATTATACGCGTCTACTGATCATTTTAGTGAAATTTGGTATAATCAGCTTGCTTTCGGAGTACAGTTCATTTTAGTTTTCTTTTTCAATGACTCTTCCGGACCATTCAGGTTCCGGGCCTCTTATTCAGTTCCGTACTTGGTCCTGTGTTGTGCCACATGAATCCAGTGCACACCCAAAGATACATTTTAATATTGTTCTCCCATCTACTCCAAAATCTTTCAAGTGATCTCTTTCTTTAGGTTTTCTGATTGGCATGTATTTTATACGGATTCCCCGTCTCCCGCATGCAGGATGGGTCCATCTTTTAGTCTTGCCTCGCCTTCTTGATTTTACCGCCGTAGTAATTTGTTAATTTTATACTCTTCTCCAAGTATAATTAGAATGATCAAGTAAAGGAGGATGAGGTAGCAGGGCATGTAGCACGAATGGGGGAGACGAAGAATGCATATAGGATATTGATGGGAAAGCCAGAAGGAAAGAGACCACTGGGAAGACCAAGGCGTAGGTGGGTGGACAGTATTAAAATGGATCTTAGAGAGATAGGATGGGATGGATTGGATTGATCTGGCTCAGGATAGGGACCAGTGGATGTCTCTTCTGAACACGGTAATGAACCTTCGGGTTCCATAAAATGCTGGGAACTTCTTGAGTAGCTGCAGATTTGTCTTCTCCTCAAGAAGGGCTCAGCTCCATAAGTAAGTAATTTGTTAATTAGCTTATCTCTCTCACTTCCCCTTCTCTTGGTCCCCCTATGGAGCTTAGGGCTGATTTCTCAGTTTCATAATCAATTTTGCTGACGGCAGGACTCCTTGGACGGGTGATAAGCTCGTCGCAAGACCTCTACCTAAACACAAGACAACACAAACAGAATAAACGCATGCACACACCAAACATCCATACCTTGTGTGGGATTCGAACCCACGATCCAGCGTCCGAGGGAGCGAAGACAGTCCATGCCTTAGACCGCGCGGCTGCTGTGACCGGCAGTTTGTTTTACTAGCCATATTCAAGTACCTTGTAAACAACAGCACCATTGCGATGAAAGCACGAACTTCTGAGATGGTAACAACATTCCTGTCTTGCAGTATCTCTATAGTTTGTGTCATAACTTTGAAGCTGTGTAAATTTCACGGCCGTAATATTCTACGAAAATAATTGCATGACGATTTTGCGAAGTTGGACTAATCCGTGTAGTTTCAATTACGGCCCGTTGTAATTTTGCCTGTTAAATTCATGTGGTAACACCAATAGGTCAACAGATTTGGTCACATAACCAAGTAACTAAGGTAAATGGTAAAAAGTTAAAACTATCCAAGTAACAGGCCGTGGAGACCCATAGCTTTGTGAGACGTCGAGGCTTCCACATTTTCTAGACCATCGGCATACAGATGGATGTGAGGTTGTCAGCTTCACGCTCCGGCCGGCCTTTACCTCCAGAAAAAATCGTTGTACTCATTTTTGTTAGAGGCTGAGTCGACCCCAGGGCCATAGTGCGGTTGGAAGGTCAAAAGAAAAATCCAATAACCTCATCGGGAATCAAACCCGCGACCTTCCGGCTTGTAGCATAGCGCTTCAACAAACTACACTACCGCGTGCCCTCCAAATATACCACAGACAAAACAAAATATCCAAAATAAATATTCATATCATGTGGAATGCAATTTAGCCGACTTTAATATTAATTATCCAGTGAGTCAATACTGGTCACCAAGTCCTGCGACATACATTTTACTGGTTGAGCTGCCCTTTAGGACGTAGCCTCCTGTGATCACTTAGGGGCTATATCAGGCGTCTTAGATTTGTTGTGGATGCAACTATTGTTTCCGTGTACACGTATAATCATAACATACTGATGAACCGTTACATGCCCGTTGGTTAATAGATACTTGTATTGGATAGAGGTTCATGGTAAATGTACTGTTTTATAGTGCAACAATTTCGTAACCGGTACTTTGTCATTGTTATTTCAAAGCGGTGAACACGTGTGTTCATGTATCTCCACCTTATCGTGGTGAGGGGGTTTGAGTATGCCAAGGACCCTGAGAGCTATACCAGCGGTAGCGTAGCTACTGGCAGGGCCTCCCTTGCTGGACAGGTCAAAGGGTAGGCATCAGACGAAGAGAGACACCAAAAACTGATGCCGGAAGCAGCGTCATCAGCAGCGACTTGAAGCACAGAGAAAATGATGCTCGAGATGGTTCAAGTTCGTATAGCAACAGGCGTGACCAGAGTGGTTTGAACGGCTGTTGTACTGCGATGTGGAAAGCAAATGGAAAAACTACCACATTATCACTTTTCCTGGATAGTCTCTTTCCAAAAACAGAAGATCGCATTAAGTGGAGAAACTGTTTTGGAAGAGACTGTGGACCTGTCGTCTGACAGATTACTGATGAATGAATGAAATGAACACGTTACCTTAAGGAAACAGCATACTGTTAGAAGCTTCATTACGTCTCTGGCTACTGTGACAGCAAAAATCCAAGGTCACTATTTTGTAATTATTCGTATCGCTGCTTGTTTCTTATTTGGGAGCCATCTCGTGGGTCTGCATCGCTATAAATACACAGCGACCGCAGCCCCACATTTACTCTCTGATTTCGAGGCAACCTGTTTCCATGTGTGGAAGAATTTATTCTCCCATTAGAAGTGTGTCAAAGCTGTCGGTATAGCGACTGGCTACGGGCTGGACGACCGAGGGTTCAGATTTCGAGTCCCGTTAGGGTCAAAAATTTGTTCTTCACGACGTCCAGACCGGCTCTGGGGCTCGCCTAGCCTCCTATCCAAGGGCACCGGGAACTCTTTCCGGGGTGATAAAGAGACCGGAACGTGAAGCAAACCACTTACCTCCAGCTACTGCCAAGGTCAAATAACGTGGGTCTATAAACCCACTTCCTCATATGTCTAAATGGCATAGTGCTTAATTAGTTAAGCACAGTGAAAACTTTACATTTTTTTACCTTTATTAGAAGTCTGCTGTTGCCCTATATTATTCAGGCGATAATCCCTTACCAAATGGTTTCACTTATATTAACTATGTTATTTATTCTTGGAAATAAATGTGCTAGTTAACTTTCGGCTGCAGTTCTCAGACAGCCCGCACTGACTCCTAAGGGAGCCGCTCACAGTGCCGACCTGTCCCATCTCGGGATAAAACAGATTGTCTCTTTCTGTGCTCTGTCCTGATTTCAACTTATAAAAGCGTCCTACTTGCTCATGGAGCGTGGGCCTATTGCAAACAGAACTGTTCTAAAAAGAATTCACAACAAATAGGCCTTATCGTCTCTCCCTGACGATACTTAATTATCAAATCCATTTAATTTTTGGTTTAAGACGAAATAATGAACATCGTCATAGTTACCGCCGTAGAAGTCTACACTTGGACTGTATTTTCTCTCTTTCCTAGGACGTGTGTTTCCGTTCTTTCTTCTCCGCAAGGCCCCTGGCCTCTGCAGCCGGCTCAGTAATGAAACGTAGACAAATGTACATTCACTTTCAATTTACAATTTACAATTTGTGAAACATATATATGTATAAGGACCTCCTCTGTGGTCTAGTGGTCAGAGTTCCTGACTACAGACCCAGAGGTTCCGGGTTCGATTCCCGGCGTTGCAAGATTTTCTGAGAAGTAGTGGGTCTGGAACGGGGTCCACTCAGCCTCGTGAGGATAAGTGAGGAGCTATTTCAAGGAAATAGCGGCTCCAGTCTAGAAAAAGCGAGATTAACGGCCGTGGGGAACTGTTGCCCTGACCACGTGACACCCTCTCTCCACTAAATTGGCACTAACTTCGCCGACAAGCGGCGGTGGATCGGTTGATAAAGCTCACTTGCGGACTACAGGCTTAACTCGTGAGAGCTGGACGAACGAGACAAATGGGCCTAGAAGACTTATGTGCCCATGAGGAAAATAAGAAATGCATACAAAAGTGTGATTTAAAATTCTAATATTATGAGAAACTGTTGTACCCATGACAGTGATCCTTCGGGTTCAATGCAGGGCGCGTAATTTCTTCTGTAGCTGAATAAGTGAACGACTATGATATTTTGAAGGAATAAGGATGCGTCGTCCCGGAAAGAACGGGTCTGAATGGCCCAACCAACAAGCGGACCGAACGAATTCGGGTATTGGCTCCGGGGGGTCCTTCATTTACTTCGATCCAGAGAGGTCACGTTCACAGCCCGCTTCACTGATCTCTACCGCCCTTCCTTCACCCGTCCTTCCTCGGGTGTGCTGTTCCTATGAGTCCATGGATCTCTTCCTTCACTTCGATCCAGAAAGGTCACGTTCACAGCTCGCTTCACTGATCTCTACCGCCCTTCCTTCACCCGTCCTTCCTCGGGTGTGCTGTTCCTATGAGTCCATGGATCTCTTCCTTCACGAATCCTACAGATCCGTCTCGTTCATATTCCGGTCTCATCCACAAGCTCCTGCATTTGTTAACATTGTTGATATCAATACTCCGAAATAGGTAACCACTTACTCTGTCGTATTTATAACACCAAAGATTGATTAACAGGCTATAATCTTGTCAGTCACTGTAAATTTTGTAAATAATAACAACAGTAATAAAAATGATATTAAAACCAAATTTCAAAATTAAGTTGTCTGCAATTGCGTGAGAAACTTGGTCCAAGCTTACAATGACATCATTGAGTGAATCAAATGAACCGTTTACGAAAGGCAGCTGTAATGAATGAGCCTCTCATTAAAGACCCATTTGCCCTATATTTCTAAGCAGTTATTTTCAAAACTCAGTCTGGTACTTCGAAAATTGACATAGGCCTACTAATCACATATTCAATGTTCGGTTGATTAGTTAGCTGTCAAGTTATTTATCTGTACATCCAGTTCACTTGTTTGTTAGTAAAATAATACGCTAGCTTTCTGCATATGAAGAAAGGGTGTTAGTTACTTAACATTTTATTTAGTTAGCTACTTACCTAATTAGCCTGTTAGGCTAGCCAGTTTTTTACCTACCATACTAGTTAGCTACTTAACATGTTAACAAGATGGCGTATAAACGAACAAGCTTTGCCGCCTGAAGTTAGACTGTACTTCTTAACTAAAGGGCAAGTTACAGGCACAAGAAAGATGCACAAGTAAGGAGATGCCTCTGGGACTGGAACCTCTTAGAGTACACACACACAGGGTGTAGCCCTTGATGCCACTCCATCACCCTTCGTGACGCCACGGGGATTCCCTGAACATCGCACAGCTCTTGGCTGCTTCCTCTTTTACGGGAAAACTAGTTGCTTCTTTCGGCCCCTTGCTTGCTTGCTGCACTTGGAGGGAACAGTGATACACCGGCTTTATATCAAGCCCGTGTCAAGAGGAGAAGAATGCTTTAAACTGATAGCCAGAGCAAATACACGGGTCGGTCAGTCCCTCACTCCAGGGAGTACGTGTATTTCACTCACTCCTGGCCGAGAAATGTTAGTATATCCTTCAAAACAGAGAATGTTTGCCCTCCACAAAGACAACCAAATGGTATTCACAATGTTTTCTGGGAGGCAATGTCGTGTAGTCTGGTCGAAATTTACCGACGGTTCGAGGAATATATTGCCTCAATCTTCAGAATCGAATAGCACGTAATTATCAAGTTGCAAGGTACTGGTGGCTAGTTGCTTGCTTGACTTATTCTTCGTCCCTGAAAACGGAAGTAGCACATTCCAAAAAAATAACAGTGACCTTCTACTAGACTACATGGCGTTACATATCAGAAGGCAGTAACCTATCTTTACATCGCCACCGTTCTAAAAACCTCAAGTCCAGTGCCTTCTATTCATATTTCCTTCGTACGCAGTGGTAAAATCAGGCCTAGGTAAATTTGTCCAATATTTAATTACCACAGCATGAAAGAATATAAGGAGTGTGGAGGTAAATCTCCACCCATTATTTACCTTGACCCATGGAACTTAGTATTCAAGTTACTCCCCTCCTCCTTCATCTCCAGATACTGAGCCCGTAAGGTAAAGTTGTCCCTGTGCTTAACTAATTAAGTACTACGCCATGAAGACGTATGGGGGAGTGGATGTATAGACCCACGTTTTCTTGACCTCGGCACTAACTGGAGATGAGTGGTCAGATTCGCGCCCCTACCGCTTTACCCCGGGAAAATAGCCCCCGGTATCCATTGCATGGGATATTGGGGGGCCCCAGAGCCGGTCTGGACGATGTGGAGAATAGAACATTCTTGACCCTACCGGGACTCAAATTCCGACCCCTCGGTCTCCCAGCCCATAGCCAGTTGCATACCGACTACACCATCCCTGCGCTATGTAGAGTACAGTGTACCCAAATAAACTTTCTTCATTCGCATGGTTTCTTTAAGTTGATGTATGAACTACTAAGTTTACATAGCTCGAGGTAAACTAATTGTAAGTTACTGATCACGAGCGAAGGTGGAATCAGCTGTAACCTATCTGAAAATACTGTCATCAGGTTCGCTTGGAACGTTTTAAGAAAATCATTAAATTAAGTACCCCAGATAAGACAGGTGTTGTGATTGGGATTTGAACCGTGGGCCGTGAATGTGTAGAAGAAACCCCACCTTCTCTGCCTGTCTAAACTAGAATATTGAAATAGTGTCACATATTTAGTGACTATAGACGGTGGTTGGATTTGTAATTTTGTTTATTGAATTCTTGGAGATCGTAACTACAAAGAATTATAGCGATATCGTTAATTCAGGCATTAGACTTCTCACTACAGCATATACTAAGTATTCTCAATCTGCTGTGTTTCCACCAGTCGTTTCTTGACAACTGATCCCAACGATGTACATTCCCCAGGTTCCCTATTCCACGGCTCCTGTCTGGCCGGCGGTTGTTTCACAACTAACCCATGACGGTAACTCGTGTCAGTTCATCTTCTCAACTCCTGAAAGTAGAGAGTCAGAGTTACTTTACGACTGGCGGTTTACCGCCAATCAGTTCATCTTAGCAACAAGCCCCTTGAGACTCACGACCAATAGTATTTCTTCAACTGCACACTTGCGGTCATAGCTACAGTTTATGAGCTGGTTGGATGAATAGGTAGGCAGACGTGGTCTCAGTTAGTTGGGCAGCGAGTCAAGGGGATCATTTAGCTGGTCTCTGTATCCTCAACAGTTGATTCAGTTGTATTAAATAATGTACGAAACCAATTTGAAAACCGCTGCACTAAAGACAGGTCTCTGTTGTCCTCAGTGTGGTGATGAAATGTCGCTTCTTGCTGAAGTATGAGTGTACATAATACATTGCAGATATACGCTGCTTTATTCTCAAGTCAGACGGGAAGCAATGAAAAGGCGATGTGATGGATTTCACGACCCCGGTAGGTGCCCTCAATTCCGAGCCCGGAATTCAGTTAGCCTGATCCCCAGACTCTCACGCCACCCGTGAATCCGGTTACTTAGGGGATATAGAGAGACGCACCCCCACAAATTTGTCGAGGATGCTCAAAATTAAGAAAACCGGAAGAGTCATCGTGCTCAAGAAATCTCGTGGTTTTTATTATTCTTTATATATAACCTTTTGATCATGATTTCAGAAGTCAACTAATGCAATGTGGGGGCACGCGGTAGCATAGTTGCTTGAGGCACTATGCTACAAGCCGGAAGGTCGCGGATTCGAGTCCCGTTGAGATGATTTCTTTTCTCAATTTATCTAATCCTTCTAGCCTCACAATGGCCCTTGGGTCGACTCAGTCTTTAACAGAAATGGGTACCAGGAATCTTTCTGGGGGGTAAAGGGCGGCCAGCGCGTAAGGCTGACAAACTTACCGCCATCTGTGAGCCGATTGTCTAGAAAATGTGGGAGCTTCGACGTCTCACAACCATATGGGCCTCCACGGCCCCTGACAGGGATAGCTTTATTTTTATTTTTTACTAATGCACTGCACCTATGCAACACTTCTTGAAGTCCTACAGGTAACATGGAGGTAAAGCTCCATTAGTTCTCGACTTTTGTAGCAGATAAAGATGACTGAACAGTTTTACCAGCCGCTTTACTCCAGGAGAAGGAACCCTTGATAACCACTGAATGGGAGGATAGATAGTCCCTAGAAACAATCTGGAATTTGTCCCTCCCGGGAAATTAAGCCCCAAGACAACCTCCAGTTTCCTTTTGAGAGCCAGTTGACCAGAGGCACGTTGTATTCCTTTCAAATTCACTTTAATATTGATTATTCATCCACACCGTTGTCTTGCAAATGATCTCTTTCCGTCCGTTACGTATGTCAGTACTGATAACAAGATAAGCGGAAGTTTTGCTTATACGAAGGATAATTCTCAATGGTGGGCATGATTAAATGCCATTCTGAAATTTAACGTTGCGTAGAAAACTGAAATTATCGGCCGTGGGGATTCGTTGCGCTGACCACGCGACATCCTCTATCCGCTGAAGTTGAAACTAACTTCGCCGAAAAGCGACGGTCGCTCGGTTGGCATAGTTCGCTTGCGGACTAAATCCACATAGTTTTTGTTTTGTTTTTGTAAGTAATTCAAAAGATAGCAGGGGTGAAGACTGAGCAGAAATTCCGAACTTGATTCTCCGAATTTCCCGCTCTTGAGACTTTGAATCTGTAGTATATCATTTATATAGAATATACAGTAAATGTCGCCGTGATTTGGCCGTAAGAAATGGAAAAAATAATATGGATCCACTGGACACCAGAACATATAAGGGTAAATCCAGAAACGCTATAAACTAACTCCATGAAGCAGGGTCAATCTCGAAAACCTGATAGTCGCTCAGCAGTCTTTTACCGAACCGAAAATTCATTGCAGTGTTTCCGGCCCCCCGCCAGTGGACCTAATTCCGAGGTAGATAAATTCAGTACACTCTCTCATTCCGTATTTTCTTGAGATCTGCTTTAACAAGTTTCGTCTTTCTACGTCCAGGACTACAGGCGGTTCCCTTCTTAATGATTTTCCAACTGACGTTTCGAATGCATTTCTTAACTTCTCCATAAGATAGAAGTACTCACACCCATCTCTCCCATCTGATCATCCTCACTTGATCATCAAAACACTCACATTTATGTGACGGAAATGAAATATTCACTACTAATTCTTTTTCATATATAACGAGCTTGTAACTGGCCACGCAAATAGTGAACTGTTTCTACTGTGCCAGGAATATTCTTGGGGGTAAAGGGCGGCCGGCGCATAAAGCTGACAACCTTGCCGCCATCTATGAGCCAATTGCCTGGAAAAGGTGGGAACTTCAACATCTCACAAGTCTATGGGCTTCCACGGCCTGTAACAGGGATACCTTTACTTTTACTTTACTTTACTTTACTTTACTTCTACTGTACCTCGAACATTTACACATAAACTGATCCAGAACCTTCCTTCCCTTAATGATCATCGTCGTGTTCAGGAAAGTCAACGTTTGAGCACTCTCTGCAAGAAAATGAGTCCACTTCACATCTTCACGAGCTATTTCAAAGAATTTTCTTTGATGTTCACGTTTCAGTATACGTATCTGCCAAATGTAATGTTTCAATAAGGATTCCTAACCAGAATTATGTACCCATGACTACATTTGATTCTCTTTTGTGGTTCATTTCTCAAAGCCGTGACGATGTAGATGACGTGGAGATCTGTAGTGTCGAAGTGCGGATTGGAAGATCTATCTGGAAGGAACTATCGCAGTCTAATCTAGGTACTGTCCTGGCATTTACCTGGATCGACTGAGGAAAAGTACAAAATATTTCAGTCAGGGTAGTCGGTGTTGCAACAAAGATTTGAACCGAGCACCTCTCCAGTACAAGTCTATAACATTACTGGTACGCATACCTGCTCGGTTCATAAAGGTAAAGCTCTCCTTGTTACAGGCCGTGGAGACCCATAGTGCTGTGAGACGTCGAGGCTCCCACATTTTCTCTAGACACTCGGCTCACAGATGGCGCTGAGGTCCTGAGTCTAAAGCCCCGGCCGTTCTTTACCCCAAGGAAGATTCCTGATATTCATTTCTGTTAGAGCGTGAGTCGATCTCAGGGCCGTAATGCGGCCGGATGGATTAGGTGAATTGAGAAATCCAGTGACCTCACGGTGAATCGAATTCGCGTTCTTCCGGCTAGCAGGATGCTGCCTCAACCAAATTCGCTACCGTCTGCCCTTCTCAGTTCATGTAGAAAAAAATACATTTTCGTAACAAAATGCAATTAAAAATGTAGTGCCATTAAGAACACACACTGCCTCACATTTGGAACACATAGATGAGGATACGTTTGTTTACGTCATGCGTTGACGCCCCTGCAAATTTGCAGATAAGCTGGCTCAAGCAGTGGGGCAGTTACCGCAGTGGGAATTGAAACAGACTTCTGAACACCTTGCGGACGGCAAAGCGTGCGGCAGATTAGAAGAAAGGAAATACGAGTAAAGACCCCCCCCCCTTCTTCCAAGTAGTCGTGAAACCAAGTGAGGACGGTGGTCGAGTTTAGGGGCTCCGCTGGGGACGTTTAAGAAGTCACATCTGTGGCAGCCATTACAACTACAGCGGAGCCGCTATCCACAGGAGCGATCTCCCGCGCGGCCCCGACAACGGTGTTGGAGTAACCGTGGAACCTGCACAACGGCGAGTCCCCATGCCTGTGCCTTGTCTCCTACTGTTACGCAATCACGAATGAGGAGGAGAGGCATCACTGGGGGAGGGAGGAAATACGGTGTATCATGGATAATCGTAACTGATGTCATCGGACTACCGAATCGTTCGCATTGCTGGTTTGAAATCCAAATTTTTATTTGTCCGCAAAATTATTTATTCATAAGATTTATAGGTATATTTTGTATATAAACAATTATTGGAACCCGTGGGCGTTTGACCAGCGCCGGACAAGGGAAGTGGTAAAAAGGTTACAGTTTGACCACATACAGAGGCAAGTACATTAACACATAATGTCGTGTTTCACAAGAATTCATTCTTACTGAAAGGAAGTAAAATATTTAGATTAAATTTATAATTTTTGGAGGTACCGATTCTTTTCTGAGGTACTGTAAGTCAGCTGGGGGATCGCAGTAGCTTGGTTGGTTGAGGCATTATGCTGCAAGTCGGAAAATCACAGGTTCGAATCCCGATGAGGTGGATTTTTACAATTTTCCTAATCCTTCTAGCCTCAGTATGACCCTGGGGTGGGCTGAGCCTCAAACAGAAATTAGTACCAGGAATCTTCCTAAAGGGTAAAGGGCAGCCGGCGCGTAAGACTGACACTCACCACCATCTGTGAGCCGATTGTCTAAAGAAAATGTGGGAACCTGAACGTCTCACAACCCTATGGGCCTTCGTAGCCGGTTACAAGGATAGCTTTACCTTTAGTACCTTCACTTTTTACTGTAAATCGGTTCGGATTAACGCGGGTTCGGGTTGCCGACATTCCACTGTGCATACAAATACACATATTGCCAGAATTCTTTTCCCCCCAAGGGAGGCAGTCAGTTTTCCACTCGGGCCAGAGAGAAAATTTTCTTACGAAATGTAAGCATTTTAATACCATTGTTATTGAATATTCTACACTATTCAGGATAGTAGAATATTTTTAATTACTTTAAATGCCTATCACAGTGGCAGGGCAGTTTAAGGCATGAACTGTGCTCGATCGCTGGGATCAAGAGTTCGAATCCCACTTAAAGCATGGGCGTATGTGTCTGCGTTTATTCTGTGTTTGTGTTGTCCTGTGTGTAGGTAGAGGCCTTGCGACGGGCTGACCCCCCCCCGTACAAGGAGCCCTACCGTCTGTTTAAAAAAGATTACTAACCCGAAGAAGAGGCCAAGGCCCAACAAAGGCCGTAGAGCCACTGATGATTGAATGAGCGAATGAAGTATTTTAAATACTTTAGAGATTTTATGTGGTTCCCAGTTTAGTTTATATTCTACAAAAAATATCTTTTTGACGTTGTGATAATACCGAAAGTAGGAATTTAATAGTGACGGTAATAAGATGGACTCATTGTAATGATGTTGAAACTAAGTTAATATAAATTCTTTACGCCTCTTAAAACTTGTTAAGTGGGAGGCCAACACACAAACATTGCGATATCACAACCCTTATCTTCCCATTACATTAATGGAAAAATATTCGTTAGACCTTATTTGCAGTTAAATCCAATTTCAGTAAGGTTCATTAATCATCTTTTTGCTCAAAGGATGCATTCCTTGAAAGTCATTCGTTGAATGAAAGTAGAATGGTCATTAGTTTGTGTGCAGTAATTAGACATATTGCGATATGTAGTCCACACATATACTGGGATAGACTTGAAAGGATTCTGACGATATATAATCTTTCTAAGGGGCCCAACTGAGTAGTTTTACCCTTCCCTATCCACCTGAAGACGGAGACAGATCCAGTCCCCGAAACGTCGTGGTTTTTTGTCTTTTATATACCGGACGATGGGTGAAGTCCAAAATAAGCCAAAAGAAGCACACATATACTGTTCATATAAAAATAAAAATAATAGTGATGGGTATGAACGTATGTTGATAGTGCACATATGTATATATCTACGTACTTAATGCAATAAACAGTAACTAACTTGTAACGAACAATAGATTCTGCTATTAAAACAAACACACAATAAATACATATTAATAAAGGGAGAATATAAGGAAAGAAACCAATAGGAAACGAGACAGCTGTATAAGAAAATGATGAACAACATTCATACAATAGTTATGGTTACCGGCTGCAATCCTAAAACAGACCACTAAGGTGTCGCCTTGCTTATTTTCATAGTTTCGAAAATTTACTATATATACCAAAAAAGAAATATTTATTTTCCTGATGCTGTAACGCTGAGAAATGTTAATTTGTCGCTGTTAAAACGTGGACTTCCTGCAATTATTTCAGTAGTACAAATTGGCCTGATTAAAACACTGAAACTGCCGTCAAGTATGCCTGAACGTAATGTTGAAGCTTTTCATTCCAGCATGTTGCAGCATTTTGTAAACTTTCCCTTTTAATTGCTTAGCAAAAGTGCAAACTTAACTAATCAACCGACCAGCAAGTTGTCCGTCTGTCTCTCTCAGCACTCAGAGTGCATTGTGTCATGAATCCACAACTACATGGAAAGTGTTTTCGTGTGTCCACTCATGCACGTCTAGCATGTTGCTGGTTGTGGATCTAACTACAAGCTAGCAAGCCATACGCAAGAGACCCTAAGCTGCAAAGCAGTGGGCGATCTGCCCGAATCAGGAATACCCATTTCCATACAGTGATTCAGTCATGAGGCCCATGCGCTAGTGAGAGAAACTGCATTACAATATGAACAATGAAACAGGAAGGGACAAACTAGGTTAGTGGATGTCACAGTGACACCGCTCTTAAACACCTGACACTCGAATCATGCGTACACATGCCTTGGACGCTAATGTTTCTAACTCCGCAACGTCATCAGAGTGAGCAATGCAAATCAGGCATTCTCTGCCTTGATTTTATAATGCTTTGCGACAAGATGAACGGTTCGGATAAAACTAAATTTATACCTGTATCCTAGAGAAAAAGCGGACTGTCTCATTCCTTATTTATTTGACGATGCTTCTCCAAATACTTATATCTGCAAATATAATACGATCGTGAATAACTCTGTTATAAAAGATAAAAAGGAAAAGCAGACTGCTTTTACCGGTTCTCACGGTCTCTTCGCTTGCGAATTTCTTATATTTCTCCTTCTACACTGAAGATGGAGGCAATACGTTCCTCCGAAACGTCGGTTAACACCACATATACACGGTGCCAAATCCCAGAAGACCGCTTTCTTCATAATCCATATCGGTTTCTAATCTCGACAGAGCTGCTTGCTATTCTGAATATTTTTTCGTGATTCTCCTCAATGCCTACTCGAGAGTTCGGGGTAATAATTCTACTTTGAAACTGGCGCTTTGTGAGCTGCCTACTTGATATACTATCCAATCGGATATCACAGCCACACATTGCCCAGATTATTGGTGATTATCTCGGATATGGGACTGTTGCGTACTAGTGAGATCATTTCACATACTGTAGGCCTAAGTCACGAAATGTCTTCGCTCCCTCGAACACAGAGATCGTGGGTTCCAAACCCACTCAAGGCATGGATGTCTTTATTATGTACGTTTCTGTTATTCTCTGTGTAAGTAGAGGCCTTGCGACGGGCTGATCCCCCGTCAAATGAGTCCTACCGACTGTGTATGGAATAAAGAAACTGAAAAAGCGACCTAGCCACAACAAAGTGCTGTAACGCCATAATAATAATAATAATAATATGCCTAAGTTGTACGAACTTTTTAAATAGGCATAATAATGAAATAGTTGTTAGGCTAACCTTATTTTTCTATATTTGCAAAGGTTTTCAATGCAGTTGGCCCATTGGTCAACAAGTTTCTGATCCTATAAGAGTAGATTTGTATGTTGGGATATTAAGTTATTCTTACATTGCTTCTTCTATGATCCAAGCTCGCCTCAGATGCAGTTTTATCAGTGATGATCATTGTGTTGTCTCGGATACGCTGACTAATCTGCATCAGCGCACAAAGCGGATCATCAGCGATACACGTCCACGTTTATTTAAAACTTTGCGCCGGTTCGCAAATCTGCTCTCACTTAAATAGGATTCTTCTTCCTGAATTGTGATTTGTTCACCGATCGCCGTAATTTCGATGTAACATGTTAATGTTAAACATGTCACAGCGTTTACGCTGCCCAAAGGACGGTGAAATCCAGCCACTTGCAAATAAAGAAGGTTTTATATTATTTATATCCGACTTATTCTCAACATAAGGCCGCGCCATAGCTCAAGCGGTTAGTCGCTGGCTTCCCACCGCGGCGGCCCGGGTTCTATCCCGGGTCTGGTCAAGTGGGATTTGTGGTGGACATAGTGGAGCTGGGGCAGATTTTCTCCGAGTACTTCGGTTTCCCCTGCCAATCTTCATTCCATCAAATTCTCTATCATCATAATCACCCGGGATAGGTACAATAGGCCAATCAGTGGCCGCCGTACCGAGTGGATCCAGTTTGACTTCACACCCCCATTAGGCGAAGAAAATGTTATTCTCAACATCGCTAACTGAGTTTAGGGGCAAACCAAAATGTTCTTTCCTCTCCATTTCCTATCGTGTTTTATTTAAGGGGACACGGAATTTTACTGCTAATGATGATTTGAACCTTGTTAGCGGCGTTTGTATATGTTGGCCGTTGCAAAAAGAACCTTGCTGTCGCCCAAGCATATTTGGCCAGGTCGCGAGATTAAATTATGTAGAAGTGGATTCAAATTTTTTTTTATTAAGTTTGAAGAGAATAGACAACTTAGGAAACCTAAACATAGATGTGAGGGAATGTGACTACTGAGATGAATTATAAACAAACAAAAACAAAACACAGTGGCCTGTAGTCCGCATGCGAATTATACCGACCGAGCGACCGCCCTTGTGGCCGAAGTTAGCGCCAACTTTAGCGGATAGAGGGTGTCACGTGATCAGCGCAACGGGTCCCCACGGCCGTTAATTTCGGTTTTCTAGACAGAAGCCGCTGTTGAAATAGCTCCTCAATTATCCTCATGAGGCTAAATGAACCCTCTTCTAGACCCACTAATTATCAGAAACGCCAGGAATCGAACCAGGGACCTATGGATCTGTAGCCAGGAACTCTGACCACTAGACCACAAGGCGAATTATATAACGAATAAATACTGTGAAAGAGTGGACTGGATTACTCTGGCTCATATAAGGATCCAGGGGTAGGTTCTTATACGTATATATTTTAATGAAGTATTTAGTAGAATTAAAGAGAAGGAAGTTTCTTTAGCAGCTGAATGAATTCTTAAGAATTTTGTTTTATTGCTAGTGGAGTGGGACTAAGTCCCTTGTACTGCGGCCACTTCTGGCCTATTGTACCAGCACCAGATGATATGTGAGGGTGATTGTGGAGCAATTAGTAGAATGAAGATTGGCAGGGAGAACCGAAGTACTCGTAGAAAACCTGCCACTTTGTCCACCACAAATCCCACTTGACCAGACCCGGGATATTTTTAAGAATGATTAGCTCCATGGAGTTAGCAACTTCTGCATATCATTAACTGAACCTGTAGAGGAGTACAGAGGAGATCTGATATGTTGATAACCCTACATATGCTGTAGATCTCAGTTAGTAGCTCGTTTTAGTTCAAGATGAGTAGATAGAAGAGTTCTGAAATGAATAATTCTAAATATATATTAAATTTATTCTTCTCTCAATTTTACTCTGATCATGATCACTGTTAAGAAGCGTTGAGTGCAACATTTCAAACGGTGTATTCAGTGTTCCAGCTTGAAAATATTTATATGTGTAATAAACCGGAAAAACCTGTCCAGGAAATTACAAATGAGGAGTACAAGAGATGCGGATCTCCTGTCTAACTTAATATGTCGTCATGAGAATGACAATGATGATTTGGCTTGATGGCGAAAATGGCTCCCTGGATTACTGGGCTGTCATGTGTCAGATTATGTGCGGCTGATATTGTCAGTAGAGGGGTGAGGATGGGGGGAGGCGCACACAGCGGTAAAGGGAACGATTCAAATTCAAACGATCATTCCTCTGCTTCTGGAATGACAACTGTTTTCAAGCAAAATGTTCATGAATATCGGTAGATTTGAAATCGATATGAAATACCGTATCGGCCTATCAAAAGTGTTTTGCATTGATGATAGCGATTTCTGGAATAGTCAAAATGTGCTAGCATCAATGAAGCGATTTCGGTAGACAGGAATGAGTTAAATTAGGTGCGTCGGTTCGAATTCCGCCATGAGTATGGAAGCTTTTTCTTGTTACCTATCAGCATACACATCATTACATTTCATCCAATCTGCTCCTCTGCTCGCATTTAAGACACAGTATTTACAGTTTCAGAATTTTAGCACCGTAAGTGTTTCTCGGTATTTATCTAATGTGTCAACCGCACACCCTTCTCCCTTAAAACCCGTCTTGAAGAAAATATTTATGTAATCAACAAGTAGAAAGAGATCTATACGTTTCAATAAAAAAAAAATATTTATATATATGTATATATAGTAGTTAGAATCCTAATACGGCCGCGCCATAGCTCAAACGGTTAGTCACTGGCTTCCCACCGCGGCGGCCCGGGTTTGATCCCGGGTCTTGTCAAGTGGGATTTGTGGTGGACAAAGTGGCCCTAGGGCAGGTTTTCTCCGAGTACTTCGGTTTCCCCTGCCAATCTTCATTCCACCAATTGCTCCACAATCACCCTCACCTATCATCTGGGGCTGGTACAATAGGCCACAAGTGGCCGCAGTACAAGGGACTTAGCCCCACTCCACTAGCAATAAAAAAAGATAGAATCCTAATTCTTATGGCATTTATAACATGTTAAGTGCTTTTAAAACTTTAGTTTTTATGGGTATTTTTCAAAGAATCGAAACGCGTTCATCCACTCGGGGTCCTTCTCTGTACTCACTGATATAAGCTACACTAATTAAGAACGCCTAAATAATAAATATATAAATATTATATATCTTAAATTAATTTCTTGCTACGAAGCGATCCAGGAACATTCATCCGGTCACCTTGATACGTCAGCTTATAGGTTCACTGATGTTCCTTTTCCCAAGCATTTTACTGCCACTCAGGGAGTGGACACACTCCGTGTGCCTGCCTAACAGGCCAGTTGTCTACTACGTTAATAAATAACATGAAACCGAAGACGGATCATAATAAATTAATGAAGCAACTAAGCTAAGAACTGCAGCATCGCACATGCCAAAGTTACATGTAGAAGCAGTAGGTCTGCTGGAACTCAGGCCTTTACTCAACTTTCATGAGTACGAATCTATTAGATCGAAAATGACATTATGACATTATGACTTCTTTTTGTATTGTCAGATGCACTTCTTAAATATTATAAAATGAATATGACAGCACCTGGGGCACGCGGTACCGTAGATGGTTGAGGCACTATGCTACAAGCCGGAAGGTCGCGGGATCGAATCCCGATGAGGTGGATTTTTTCAATTTACTTAATCCTCCCATCCGCATTATGGCCCTGGTGTCGACTCAGCCTCTAGCAGAAATGAGTACCAGGAATCTTCCTGGGGGTAAAGGGCGGCCGGCGCATAAAGCTCATAACATTACCACCATCTGTGAGCTGATTGTCTAGAAAATGTGGAAGCCTTAACATCTCACAACCCTATGGGCTTCCACGGCCTTTTGTAGGGATACCTTTACCTATATGACAACACTGTCCAGTGTTATATATATATATATTTTTTTTTTGGTGCCTTTACATGCTTTGTTCAGTTGTGTCTTTGTACTCGCCCTAGTGATAGTTATAATTGCAAATAAGTTTACATTTATTTTTTCTGGTCCGCCACACTAGTTAATTATTATAAAATGAATATGACAGCACCGGCCAGTGTGACTCAGTAAATATTTTTATGATGTCTCTACATGCTTTGTTCAGTTGCGTCGTTGTACTCGTCTTAGTTAGTTAGTTATTGGAGAGGGTGGGTTTCCCCATGCACTTAGACCTGTATTGGTCCATTGTGCTTCCCTCTATGATTTCTACCAGTCTCTATATCCTACCGGTACTGGTGCTTACAATCAGTCCCGCCCAGCCAGCGAGACGGGCTCTACTAGCTGAGAGGTATCTATAATGCTTCCCCCATCTACCAGAGGTATTAGAGACTGCTGTTGGGCGGGAAACGTCCGTAATTTGGCTCAGTGACCTCCTTTCGAGATACGAGGTTCTTTTACGTGCCGTAAAGCTACGACACGGGACCCACGGCTTAAAGTCTCTCCCGGAGGACTTGTTCCCTGAATTTTTCCGCCCTTAAAAATTCGACGACCTCCGCCTGGTATTTGAACCCGCGTACTACGAGTCATGAGGTGGCAACGTTACCTCTAGACTACGGAGGCCGCTTTGTACTCGTCTTAGTGGTAGTTGTAATTGCAAATAAGTGTACATTTATTCATTCTGGACTTTCACACTAGTTGATTATTATAAAATGAATATGACAGGCCACAGAGTTTAGTTGTCAGTTCAGAAGTCAACTACCTTCACAAATATTGCTTTCCAAGTACATACATTGTATCATATGTTCCTGTACTCCTGAACATTGGGAAATGCTGAATATTCGCCGTGTAGTTCGCAGGGGACCGAAGACAAGTACATCCGAAATTCTGGCACTGAGATCTCAAGAGTGTAGGTCACTAGGAAGGCGACAGCATGCACCTTGAAGAACTAGGGTGGGAGATGTGGGCTGGATGCATCTGGCTCAGGACAGGGGCCAATGGCAGGCCCTTACGTACTTATGGAACTGAGCCCTTCTTGAGGAGTAAACCAAATCTGCAGCTACTCAAGAATTTCTCGGCATTTTATGGAACCCGAAGGTTCATTACCGTGTTCATAAGAGCCCTCCACTGGTCCCTATCCTGAGCCAGATCAATCCAATTCATACCATCCCATCCTAAGATCAATTTTAATATTGTCCACTCACCTACCCCTGGGTCTTCCCTGTGGTCTCTTTCATTCTGGCTTTCTCACAAATATCCTATATGCATTCCTCGTCTCCCCCATTCGTGCTACATGCCGTGCCCACCTCATCCTTCTTGACTTGATCATTGTAATTATACTTGGAAAGAGTACAAGTTATGAAGCTCCTCATTATGCAGTTTTCTCCAACCTCCTGTCACTTCATCTTTCTCGGTCCAAATATTCTCCTCAACACTCTGTTCTCAAACACCCTCAGTCTTTGTTCCTCCCTTAATATCAGAGACGAATTTTCACACTCATACAGAACCACCGGAAAAAATATAGTTTTGTATATTCTAATTTTTATGTTTTTGGACAGCAGACGAGAAGACAAATGTTCTGGACTGAATGGTAGCAAGCATTACCCGAGTTCAGTCTCCTCTTAATTTCCTCCTGAATCAGGATTTGATTTGTTATCGTTGTTCCCAAATATCTGAACTGTGCCACATTTTCAAAACATCTCTTTCCTATTTTTATATCATGATTTTGCCCTGCATTTTGGTGACGAGAGAGCAACATATACTTAGTTTTCTCCGTGTTTACTTCTAGACCAACCTCCTTACTTCCGTCATGTAAAATTTGTTGGCAGGCCCTTATGAAAGCGGTAATGAACCTTCGGTTTCATAATAGGCGGGAAGTTCTTGAGAAGCCGGGCAACTATTAGGTTCTCAAGAATAACTCTTCTTCATGAAGATAATTTGTCAGTTAATAAATACGTATTTGTTTCCTTTCTTAACTATATCTATATCTTTTTGTGTTTTTTTAATTGCCAGCTCCCTCCTACAGTCAAATTGAAATCTCCAGTCACACTGGATTGTTTCGCCTCTCGGATCGCGATTTCGAATCCCATTAGGTTAATGCATGTCCGTGTTTTTCTGCGCTGTAATGTCTAACTACCTGTAAATGTATTACGACGGGATACTATCAGCACCGGAAATATCGGGCAGAACAAATGACCCTCTAAAAATATTTGAAAATGTCATGTTATTAATTATAAAATTTGTGGTTTGAGAATTGTTCATTTCCTTAGTCGCATTTACATTATACGACGTTTCGGAAATCTCAACAGTAACTCTCTAATTGACCCGCTTGAATTGAATACTTCCCCCTTTTTTATACCTGATGACGGAAGCAGATCTAGCTTCATAAAAACCGTATAATCATATATAATTAAGAAATAGGCCAGTTCCAACATAATAATAGCATAATTAATTTTAAAATATTTTATTTATATGAAGATAAAATATATGGTTTACAAAATTCCGTTAAGTAAACTACACGTAAGTGAAACATTCACTGTTGCTGCCCCTGTTATGCACTTACTGAAATAAATGTCATGGAACGCAGCGAACAAATTCCCAATGTGCGTGACATGAACGGGCACAAATGCATTATAATGGCCCGACAATTAGTGCAACCGAATATAACGAAATTATAATGTGGTCAAATGTCAAAAGCTCCCCTTCGACGCTACATCGTGATTGCGAGTGATGGTCATTCGGGTTCTGCCAACCGAACCGGCACTGTTTTGCAGTTTCATACGGTTAAACAACAGAGTAAACTGAAATGTCGAAACGCTGAATATTATACAATTATAGGGGTAATTATACTGGATTAGGATTCGAATAAAATAATTATTGCAGATTTTGAAAAAATGCATCCATAATTGGATGTGGACGTGTGCATTGTTTTCATCTCAGTTTCTATGAGTACAGACTTGTCACGTTCTCTTCATTCAAGACCAGACAGGATAGATAAAGAATTTAAAACCATGCCATGGCCAGTACTGTAAACGTGTGCGGCTTACTAACAAATTGTTGGTAAGAAAAATTGTAACACTGCAATCTGTCACAATGCAATTTTCACAATGTTACTCATCAACATTCACTTCTCCACTTTCCTCTTTCCCCCCTTGGCACTACAGCCCCAGTGGACCTAGGCCTACCTCCATGAACTTCTCCGTTCACTTCGGTTTTTCTAGATCTTACACATTCGGTAGGACTCCTTGGGCGGGTGATCAGCTCGTCGCAAGGCCTCTACCTGAACACAAACACAGAAAAACGCACACAAACATCCATGCCCTGAGTGGGATTCGAACCCACGATCCCGGTTTCCAAGCGAGCGAAGTCAGTACATGCCTTAGACCGCTCGGCTACCGTGACTGGCACTTTCCTCTTTAAGAGAACGAAAATTTCCAGTGCATTAGTGTACAATGATTGTTTTGCACTAATATATATATATATATATATATGAAAACAACCGAAATCTACAGACACACACGCAAGAAGGATGTAGAGAGGTAACGATTTACACTTCAGGTGGTACCTGGTTCAAATCCAGGCCTGGCTGCTGTCTGTCTTTGTTCCGTAAGACGACTGCAGGGATATCACCTTCAAATGGGCCAGGACGATCTCCATATAGATGCATGTTGATGTAGTACATGACAATCGTCTCTCCTCTTTCGACACTACGTCACTTCCGTGGTTGAAACAACATTTATACGTAGCTTGAGAACAACCATTCCTGCTTTCAGGCGTATACCCGCATGTAAAATATACTTCAAGCATTCCAGGACACATGTTTTAAGTCCATATAAATATTTATATGTCTTACATACGTACGTAGATACAAAAATACGTCCTGATCCGTTATGTAAGGTAAAGTTATCCTTATAGCAGGCCGTGGAGGCCCATAGGGTTGTGAGACGTCGAGGTTTCCACATTTACTAGCTCACAGATGGCTGTGAGGTTATAAGCCCTACAAACCGGTCGCCCTTTAACCTCAATAAGATTCGTGGCACTCATTTCTGTTAAAGGCTGAGTCGACCCCAGAACCATAGATGGCTGGAAGGATTAAGCCAATTGAAAATCCAACGACCTCATCGGGAATCAAACTCGCAACCTTCCGGCTTATAGCATAGTGCCTCAACCGACGTACTGAGCTGTTATATACCAAGGCGAACACCATGTAAGCATAATGTCAATAGCCTTAACATGGATCAAATCTAATAAGGAAACAAACATAGTACAGAAACGCGAAATGTGGAATGACATGCGCAAAGCCCCTGTTACATGGCTACCAACCTCAGGACCACGCTATGAACGTCTCATAAAAAATCGAGGCTTTTATAATCGGGTCATGTCGATATAACCATTAAATCTGTAATGCAGAAATATCAATACCTAATTCCAGAAGTTCGACTCATTGCAGCATAACCATACATATCGTGTAATCGTATCGCAAACGCCGTAGGTTAAGTTTAAGTGTAGTTTCCTTCAATTTTAAATTGAATTAGTATCTGATGTGGTGACAATGTTAAACAACAGGTGCATAGGAGCAGGATCATATGGAGGGGCGGGGCACCAGCAGGGCCATTTAATCAGGTCCCTGGCCCAGGGTAGCCCCATATATATTCTTATTTAATTAAAAGGTTATACGTAAGCAAGAATGTTGGAATTATATTTAATTGAGTCGATGACATATTATTCATAGGTTTTCATCCATACTCAATTGCAATTTTTACTTGATACAAAGTTAAATTTTTAAAGTACTTGCTATTTCACGGGTTTATGGCTCCGTGACCAATAATAACGGGTTCTGTATTTGGAAGATTGGATTTATTGACATCTTATTTTACAACCCCTCTTAACCACAATCAATTATAACAGCTCACAACTAATGACTGCTTAAGACTCGCTCTATTCTCGCTCTCTCTCGCTCTGATTCGAGAGAGAGAGAGAGAGAGAAGAGATAGGGAATTACTTTACGACTGGCGGTTTACCATTACTTAGTTCGCCTTGGCGACAAGCCCCTTGAGACCCACGACCAGAACTTCTGTTTTCCAACTGAGCCCTTGCGATTATAGTTTTTATGTAACATCAAGTCAAAGTTAAGTCAAGGTCAGTTATATTACGACCGACGGTCGGTCGGTCAGTCTTTCTTGGAATAAAGCACCCATCTGGGGCTTAAGACCAGATCTTTATTACTGTCAGACAGTTGCATTGTTGATGTGGGACGCTCTCTCTGACGAGAGAGAGGGTCTGTCGTTTTAGAGAGTTAAAGAGTTAGAACTACTTTATGACTGGCGGTTTACCGCCAATCAGTTCGTCTTGGCGCCAAGTCCCTTGAGACTCACGACCAGCATTTTTTCCAAGTGAATACTTGCTTTCATAGTCCTTACGTAACATACTCTCTGACGAGAGGATTGGTCTGTAGTTTACAATTGCTGTTGGCCCTCGCCAACACAATCATTCTTAGGTCCGACTCCTGCGGGACTCGTGACCACATTTTAAGTCAAAGTCACAGTTACTCTATGACTGACGGTTTACCGCCAATCAATTCATCTTAACGCCGGACCCTTCCAGGCCCACCACCAAAGACTTTTTTGCAACTGAACTTTTGCTGTAATAGCCTCTCTGACGAGAAGATCGGTTTGTCTCTTATCTGTCGTTTTATTCGGTTCTGTACCACTTACGGCTTACACTTACTGTACCACTTCGTATATAGTCTCGAGGAGGACCGATAGAAAACTCATCCGTTGCCCAGCGTTGGATATATGCGAACCATATAGAAAAATCCTCTTCTGTTGTCAATAATGCGTGTTTATTGGCCCGTTACAGAGCAATGGATCTACATATCACAATATTCATATACTTTTATGACTTTGGCAGTGGAATGGAGGCCCTACATTTGTGACTGGCCCGGATTCCATCTCACCTCTCGGCGCGCCTGCGTAAGAGCATACTGCAAAACGGAATAACTCGGGCCTAATCCATACTCAATTCATTAATACATATGCGGTTCTGAGCAGAGCTGTAACGCCGACCTGTGTCTCACAATCCCTGCTCATCCAGCTGATGAGGTTGCCCATACTCATGAGGAGACACAACACCTTACATACAATATGAAGAGCCATCACTCATAAGTCAAAACGCATTAATACGCCTCCCTCATGTTCACTTGCTCCCCCGCCTATACTGTAGTCCTGTGGGAATCCCTCCCATCATGCTACACACCAAGAGAGCGGGAGGAATGAAGAATTCGTACTCCCCTTCATATCCCCAAAGGAATATCAAAACCCCTCTGTGTTTCATTTAATAAGCACCTTTCTCAGCAGCCCCCTCCTCCAAACAACCGCTCATACATCCATTCGAAATATTCATCAAGCATAGTATTTGTTTTTGCAACCTTGCAGAAACAGCGAGAGTGTAAATTGGGAAGGAGGTGACACTTGTAAAGAAACGTGAGGGAGAGTCACCCCTGTGTGTCAATAACCACACCCTATTGCTTAATAGAGGTGCGTAGGTTTTAAAGCGCCCATAATAAGCAGAGTGAAACTATGACTGGTATATATGGACGTAGGGTGGAGAGGCTCTTATTAATAAAGATGACGCATTCTCTAGCTTGGTTGTCTTGTTGCAGTTAGCATTAACAGGAAGAAAAACACAAGGAACTGATGCGACATATCTTGATATAGCATATAGAGCCGTTTGTAAGCAATGATGGCATACAAACAGATTCTCGCTGCAGCAGTCTGCGCGCAACAATAGAGGTACCGTTGGAAACGGGGTTTTCTGCGGTTGTCCGTGTAGAGGGGTTATAAGTCGGACAACTGGAGCAAGAATAGGCAGTTGGAAGCGAGCCGCTGTTCAGAGAGGACTTCAGCATGGAAGCAGAAGAATAGCCATAGCTAGAAACCGTTACCGGTAAACGATTAGTGAAAACACTGCAAGCTGTAAAAGACTTAATGAGTGCTGTAGTGATTTGTAAAGGTTGGAGATTAGCGATGGCGCTATAATTAAGCTTAATCATGAGTCGTGTGTTAAAGTGGTCAATAAATCGAGTCACTAATCCAAACCTCGTCGAGTGTCACTCTAAAAGGTGAAAGTAAAAGGTAAAGCTATCCCTATAACAGGCAGTGAAGGCCCATAGTGTTGTGAGAGGTCGAGGCTCCCGCATTTTCTAGACAATCGGCTCATAGATGGCTGTAAGTTTGTCAGCCTTACGCGCCGGCCGCCCTTTACCCCCCCCCCCCAGGAAAATTTCTGATGCTGATTTCTGTTAGAGGCTGAGTCGACCCCAGGGCCATAGTGTGGCTGGAAGGATTGAAAAAATCCACCTCATAGTGCCTCAACCAACTACGCCACCGCATACCTCCGTGAGTCACTCTAACACGTGATAATACGTGTATGTTACCATTAATTTCAACTAACTCCCGAACCTCCTTGAGCAGTTCATAGCTATTCGGGCGGTAAAAAATCTATACACTTGATGGAACTTAAAGTCCACTATTTGTAAATACGCTACGACCGCGTCCTCCAATAAAATTTTCAATTCATTTTTCACTTATCGTCTTAATATTCGGGGCTGTATAAGCTGAGGTACGTACAGCGTAGATAAACAAACCATTAAAAATGAAATAAATAAAATCCCACCACTTTATCCTGTACAGACGAAACACGTTCATCAGCAAGTAATGTTATAATTTTCAATTGTATGCCAAAAATCCAATATATTACTCATTCTTCGGGTATTTTAAGAGACAATTTCGCAACATTTCGACAGGGATTCATATATTATGAAAAAGATAACAAACAGCTGTCCACATTTCAACGCAGCACATAGCCTTTTCTGTCTACCAGTTACTTCTGATGGCTGATGCGTTTCAGTGACTCATTGCCCCAGCCAGTGCACTCGTTGACTCAACCCCACAATTCACAACTCCTGTGGGATTTAGTTCCGCATATTCTATGGAGTCGGGAGAGTAAATCCAGTCTTATTTTTCAATCGAGACTAGTGGGGCCTGTGGTGGAGGGTAACGCTAGATCGCGTTAGATCATTAACAGTGAGGAACTATGAGTGTCTCTACTATCCAATTTGATTTTATGGTAGCAGATGTCATACATATATTTACAACGAATAGGCCTGTCCTTCAGAAAAGGATTGTAATGATCCTCTAGGCCTATGTTGCATATGTAAACCTAGCAATGACTGCGGATGTGATTGTAGATTTCAGGATACTCCTGAGATGAGAATTGCACATAGAAATTTTAGTTGGAAAATCTGAAGGTAAGAAACCACTTGGGAGATTTATAAGTAGATGGGATGATAATATTGAAAAGGATCATGCACAAAGAGCGCATGAGGCCGTGGACTTAATTCGTTGGGCTATGAGTGGGATGCAGTGGACCTCTTTGTGAACATAATAAAGAAATTGCGGGTTCCGGAAAACACGGGGAATATAGTAACTAATTGAGCGACCATAAGCTTCACAACGAAGACTCTGCTCCCTGGAGTTAGTTTAGCACAATAAAACAAAAACTAAACAAGAGATAAAACTGGTCCCTGTAGCAGGCAGTGGAGTCCCATAGTTTTGTGAGACGTCGAGGCTCCAACATTTTCTAGACAATAGGCTCACAGATGGCAGTGACGTCGCCAAACTTATGCGCTGGCCACCCTTCACTTCAAGGAAGATTCCTGATGCTCATTTATGTTAGAGGCTGAGTGGATCCCAGGGACATTGTGCGGCTGGAAGGATTAGGTCAATTGAAAAATCCAGTGAACCCGCGACCACTGTTTACGTTAATTACATGGCTTGTTTTGGGAAATTTGTCCCATCACTGTGTTGAAAATTATTTTATATTCCCGTTTCTTCCTTTATAAATAGCCGACGGAAGAAAACGTGGCATATGTTGGGACATCATGAACAGTAAGCCTGTATTGAGCGAACATTCAGAATAGTTTTGACATAAATATTGATCCCTTCATCAACAGAACTTTTGTGTCAGAAATGAATACGTATTTTTCTCAGGCGATTCATTGTTTCATGACGTTAGATAAAATTCGATAGTAGTTTACTGCAAAAAAACCCCAACTTCATATATTACACTGAATGAAAAGTAACTTCATCTTAAACTTAATAGTCACCATTATGGGGTGAATGATATTTATACGGAGTTTCACAGGAAATAGTTCCATATTGCTGAAAGACAGAGGGACAGGGAGACACACAGATCATTGTAATAGGCTGCGTGTTCTTCCGGTTCCGCAGAAACGCAGTTTTGTATTCGAAGAAGAATAGTCAAATGCTGTGGACTGTAAAACAGTCATTCCGAAATAGACTGAGGCCAGTTCAGAGTACGAATAACCGCCCGTCAATCGCAGCGGTACGGTTCGTGATTACGCACCTCATCCACAAGGCAGGACATGTCAGACTGCAAATGTTCTTACACTCTGTTAAACTGTAATTTTCCGTTGTATCTCAGAGCACTGAAATGGGTAAATGGATGGTAAAAGCAAAAAAAAAAATATATATATATATCTGTTCCTATGCTTAACTAATTAAGCACTACGCCATGAAGGAGTAATGGGGGAGTGGATGTATAGATCCACATTTTCTTGACCTCGGTACTAGCTGGAGGCGAGTGGTCAGCTTCACGCGCCTGCCTCTGTACCGCCGGGGAAAGAGCCCCCGCTACCCTTTTGATAGGAGGCTGGGTGGGCCCGTGGAGAACAGCCCGTAGCCAGTCGCTATATCGACTACGCCAAGAATTGTACCAACCCCAAAAGATTGAAGCCTCCTTTGCTTGTAAATGATTTAACTCACTTTGCATTTAGGTTTAAAATGTTGTAACTTAACAATGTAGATTGGAAGTATGATTGTAAATTATGAATTGGGAAGCATATGGAAGGGAACAGTTGTGGTCTATTTTACAATTGTATTTTAGACTTTTCCTGGGGGGGGGGGCTCACGATTCTACGAGATTTGCTCAGGACAGCCGGGCCCCGGACCGAGACTTCAACGCGATACCTCCCTTATACGAACCCGAACTTTTACGCTTGAGCGCCATGTTTGTTTCTTATGGCTCTCACAATAAACACCGATTCTTTCCCTAAATATTGACCGGTTGTTCTCTGTAGCGGAGACGAAATACGTTTCCTGTGACGTACGAACTGAATTTGTGTATATTATTCAGAAGAAATCCTTTGTTTGAACGTTTAAGGCAGACACAAAGCACTACTACAACAAAAGGACCAAGACTCGAATCATACTCTAACACCAAAGGAAGAAGATTTGATTTGTACGCATAGCATCGGGGCCTGAGTTACTGTTGGGTGGTGCTCCGTGACGGAGGGCTGCTGGCAGAGAGATACGGGGCCTTGGCACGCGACTGGCCGCCTGAACTCGTCGCTGCTGACCGCATCTGCCGCGTATCGCAAGTCAGGCCAACTTCTGAAGTACTGCTTACAGCACGTTACCATGAACTGTGTTACAACAGAGCAGGCTGGCTCAAGCGGTAACGCTTCTGAGCTGTATTTGGGAGGCACCCGGTTCGAACCTAAGGAAGCATATTCGTGTTCATTGAACAGTAATGAAAATTCGACATGTACAATCGTGCCAACAATTATGGGACAAAAATATATATATTCAGGGCCTGAGAGATGTGAGATGGAGTCCCTACCAGTTAGAAATGTAGGGCCCTCATCCCACTCCAAAAGCCATATAACATAAAAATATATTTAATAAATACTTTTAAAATCAGTTATATCATCTAATCAATCCAACTGAATATCGGCGGAAGGCCAAAGATATTAAGCCAATAATTCAGTCATACGGAATTTCCATATTGCTTGCGCATTAAAATTTCTTTTTAATTTAATAAGATCATACTTCGGGCACCCTTAGGCGAGGAGTCTGGGTTAAACGGCCCTGCGGACTCTCATTTAACGTTTTCATGCATACATTCAAACTGAATATAACATTTTAATAAGAAGGAACCATTATAAATAATATGTTTAAAATTTAAAATAACTAAAATTCTGATACAACTAGTGTTCGAGCACATGAGTATAATCATCTACCTGTGAATTCAGCAATCTAGCTTGTGAATGAATTGTGTTTTATATTAATAACATTAGTTTACGGTTCATACAGGAAGCGCTAGCGACAAAATATTTGTAATACTAAGCTTGTGCTCTAGGAGAGTGAACTTACTTTTTAGTGGTACCTGTACCCACTTTTTGGATTTTGTATTGGTAACTACTCACCTCCCAGACTTAAAATATAATATGGCAAAATTTGTCCCAGTGGTTAATTAAGCGCCACACCATGAAAACTTTAAGAGAAAAAGCTCCACTCATTGACGACTCCGGCACTAGATGGTGGTGGGTGGTCAGCTCCACGCCCCGGCATCTTTACTCCCTGGAACACGCCCCCTGTACCCATTGTATTGGAGTCTGGGTGGGCCCCAGAGGTAATCTGAACTTTGTGGAAAAGTCAAAATCTCTTTCCCCTGCTGGGAGTCGCGCCTCAGGTTCTCGAGCACCAAACCACTATTTTGACTGAGCTATCCCCGCTCAAATATAACATATGAAGAAATACGAAGCTAAATTAACTTGGATTCTTAAAGTTCAAAATATCGTATCGGAGTATCCTGTTGCACATCACCCATCTATTCCTGTCAGCCATTAGCCGTCTTACATGCAATTTGCTTTTAAAGTTTTGAACTTTAAAATATCTTCTGCATCACTTTACATGTTTCTACCAACATCGATCATCTTCAGATGACTAAAATTACTGTACTTACGTCCGCAAGTTAAATTTTTGGGGCACGCCCTCGTCTATTTGCCCATATGTCCTGTGCTGATGGGTAGTTTCTCTTGTTGTGTCACGCACAGTTGTTATGAATTCATAACAGCCTGTAGACGAGAGCATATCCAAAAATTGAATTTATGGACAGAAGCACAGCAGTTTCATTAGCAATCTTAGAGACACCTGAAGATGACCAATGTGGGTCGAAAGATGTAGCGTGATGTAGAAGAGAATTTAACATTCAAAACTTTTAAAATTTTTAAAAAGCAAGTTGCATCTTAGGCGGCTAATGGCTAACAGGAATGATTAAGACTAAAATTTCTGAGAATGTTGTGTAACATTCGGGAATTCTGAGTGCTTGGACCTGTAGTCTAAAGAATACAAAGCTGCAATCAGTGGACCAGTTCCGGTGATAGAAACTATCTCTTTCTAACAGATTCAACTGAGTAGGTACCCCCACCCTTTCACAAGAGGGCAGAAACAGCTCCAGTTTTCCGAAAAGTTGTGTTCCTTAGAATCCTGGACGATGAACCCATTAAACCCAAGTCTTAATTAACCTAATAGAAGAAATTGTTATCTCCATCTGCAGTTTATCCAGTGACGTAAACTTTTCTCCAGACTCAACGTTTTCTTCTAGAGCCTCGTCATTTCTGTGCCAATGAATCGTTTCCATATGTGAAATCAGCCATGTATAATTTTCATCTGGTCGTTGAAGGGAAGGCAAATTAGGCACAGAATTAGTAGGGTAAAGAATTAATCGTCTATTTATCTAAGCACTGCACCGTGATATGCTTAGAGTAGGCGTGCAGAAGATGTCGCGGCTGAATTTTGCTCCCTCCAAAATTGAATCCAATAATTCAGTCATCACTTTACCATAATGTTACTGCACCATATTGCGCGTGAGGCAGAACGCGGAATTCTGTGTAGAATGTGGAAGTGACGGCGGAAGTGACTGTGGAAGTGACGGTGGAAAGAAAATTCCAAAAATTCTTACCCGAAATTCAATGCCGTCTCCAAATTCCTGTACTCGTTATTTTACATAATGTAATTTGTGACTAAATTTAGTATAGAAAAGAAACATTTTAAGAGAATAAGGCAGAAAATAAGAAATATATATAAAGAAAGGTAAGAGAAAAATGGCTTAATAGAACAGAATCCTTCTTGAGAAGCTAATAGTCGCTCAACTACTCAAATAACTTGCCTTTTATGGAACACGAAGTTTTTTGCCTTTGTCTATGTAAGTATCAAAATTGAGATAAACAGGCTCGTGGAAAGCAGCAGTAAAAAAAAAAAGAAAAAACCAAATAGGGTCGAATACTGTGTGGCCAATCTTCGTCACTGTACATTCCAAGTGAAGTTTTTACCAGCCACTGACATCTACTTTCGACCTTAATGAAGTGTTCATACGTTGGGAGTATGAGAACAGGTTATTAATCGAATTGCTTGTGGCGGTTTCTGCGGGATTGTCGGCTGACGGCGTGTGACTCCCACCTAGCGACCTATCTTATTAGCGCTTTCGGTTGTCGATCACCTAGCCTCCTTCAGTCTGTCCCCCATCTCATTCCATCAAAACAGTAAAATTAGATTCCCTCCTGTCTGTCTCCCACCTTGAAGACAAGGCGCATGCAATAAAACGCGATTAGTGAACTTAATTCCCAGGCGGTACGGGGCCAAGGATCGAGCTGTGACACAAAAGAACACTAGGAATCAGTTCTCCATCAAATTACTCATCTTAGAGAGAACTAAAGTCTCCGCTATCTTAAGACTTCCGTATGAGTACCATAATATACTTCCACGTATCTGGGATTTGCCTGACTATTAAGACGGGTTGTGGCTTGAATGGTTGGATTTATTAACTTCTTGCACAATCAATACAACAGCTCGCAATAAAGGACTGTCTAAGACTCGGTCTTGTTCTCTCTCAGTTCTCTTGTCTCAGTTCTGTACTTCGTAACTATCAGCTTCACTCGACACTCTTATATCCACTTTGCACGGACCCCACGGAAAAGACAGCCTGTATGGTTGAAAAAAACCTGTTTACCTCGTCGTTGACTACCAGTAGATCTACTATTGATCCAAATGTTTACTTCTGCGGGCATAAAACGGATTTGATCAACGGGTTGCCAGGCCACAGCTCCGTAAACATAGTCCAACGCGCAACAATAGAGGAAGCTGCGTTTTCTGTCGATCCGACCGACATTCCAAGAGACTGGTTGGGTAGCGATCACGTGATATATGTTTACTCTAAGTCCATATCCGTTCCGCGGTTATATAAGTAAGAGTGACAGAATTCGTTCAAGGCAGTTACGAGTCAGCCGTAAGCTGGAGGAGTGAGTACAGAAGAACTTTTATTTCCGAGGTTCCAGATTAATTGAAGAAGAAATAGCAAGAAGACTTCATAGTGATTTGAGGTACTAGTTTCTGTGCTGAGATACGTTGCCACGAGACGAATAGTACAAAGCGAGAACCCCAGTACGTGACCCTGCGAGTCGTAGGAGGCGACGAAAAGGGAAGCCTCAAATCGAAGACAGTAAAACAAGAGAGTAACTGCCAAACAGTAATAAATATCTGGTCATGAGTCCCAGATGGGGTTCGACACCAAGACTTACAGACAGCCTGACCGTCAGTCGCAATTTGACTTTGACTTTGACCAAGACAAAGTGACAGAGTGAGAGATTGGCATAGTGACAGAGTGACACAGTTCTCGGCAGAAGACAGCCACAGAAAGTTCTTCGGCCTCTGAAGGCTTCAAGCGTGATTAGAAGGCTTCATTCATGTGTAATGTTTGGAGTGTGTGATTCAGTGATACTGTTATAGTCCCTGCGATTTAGATGTGGCACAAGGAGAGGACTAGCGTGTGTATAAATCAGCGATAGCACTGTATTTAAGTGTGATTAAGAGAGATTTTAACCAAGGTGCTAATAAATCCAATCATCCGAACTAGAACCCATTATTTTCGTCACGCGTACCACCCTACACGTGGCAGTATATATTTAATGACGCTAAAATTCATTAATATTCGACACCACAGTACACTCTGAGTTCTAGTAGTGTGAACAGTAGACGTGCACTATCAAATATTTCGAGACTAGAGATATTTGTCAATTATATGCAATGTTGTCATCCTTAAATTACAATAAATTGAACATATAAAGATTGTACGATCTAATGAAAATACATTGTTGCACCGATATCCACGATTTATTCACGGTGACCGACAACAGTGATCAAAAATCCAGTATAGTTTGACTTAAAAATTGTAGATCAATAAAATACAGTTTATTGGATTTCTTTCCGTATTTTTGATACTTCAAGAAACTCATGGGTAAAGTCTTTCCCGTGCTTTCCTATGTGTTAAAAAAGCTGGAACGGTGGAAAGAAACCATATCTTACTTTAAACCAATAACTTCAGTATATTACGTTAGGTTTCTTTCTTCCTTGGCACTACAGCCCCAATGGGCCTAGGCCTACCTCCATGAAGTTCTCCGTTCACTTCGGTTTTTCTAGATCTTACACATTCGGTAGGACCCCTTGGGTGGGTGATCAGCTCGTCGCAAGGACTCTACCTGTACACAAACACAGAAAAACGCACACACACAAACTAAACATCCATGCCCTGAGTGGGTTTCGAACCCACGATCCCGGTTTCCAAGCGAGCGAAGACAGTTCATGCCTTAGACCGCTCAGCTACCGTGACCGGCATTACGTTAGGTTAGGTTATGTTAATTTAGGTTAAGTAGGTTAGGTTAGATATGCTTATGCTAGGTTAAATTAAGTTTAGTTACATTAAGTCAGATTCGATTAAACCTTACATTTACATAAGTCAAACAGAGAAACCACCCCAGATTGTTTGTAAATGGGCACTTCTTTCATTTGCCTGAGAAATGTATAGAGCTGATAAGAGAACAAGGACCAACAACGACGAAATGTATGGTCCCGTCATTTTCCACTTTTTAATTGTTTTCAGCGCTTAAGCAGACCTAAGTGAGGGATCTTCTTGGTACTTCTTATAACAGATGAGTAAGGTTGTCCCTTTGCTTAACTAATTGGGCACTTCGCTATGAAGGCGTATGGGGGAGTGGATGTATAGATCCACGTTTTCTTGACCTCGGCGCTAGTTGGAGGTGAGTGCTCAGCTTCACGCCCCGGCGGCTTACCCTCGCTGAAAGAGCCCCCGATATCCATTGGTTAGGAGGCTGGGTGGGCCCCAGAGCCGGTCTAGACAACGTGGAGATGAGAAAATTCTTGACCCTAGCGGGACTCGAATTCCGACCCATCGGTCGTCCAGCCCGTAGCCAGTCGCTATACCGACTGCGCTATCCCATTGTTTATATTGAAATAAATACAGGACTCCTCAGAGATTCGTTTTACGGCCATTACCAACTATATTCTTGCGAAAATTTTGCGATTTTTTTAGGAACACGCTCTGAGGACTACTGGAATAGCCTAGGAAGCGTACGGCTCACAGGTAGCACAAAGCAGTCGAATATGAGACCCTGCCTTTTCTAAGTAAACAGGTGCTGCACTCTATCGGAGATTACAGCGATACGGTCCCGTAACAGCGCTCTGGCTCCGGCTTGGAGGCTGTGCGCTCTGTGTAGGCAATCCCCCCCCGTTATTCTTGAGAATTTGGAATTACTGAGTTCGGGCGATGTTGTCACTGATCTGGTAAATTACATTGACGTACCATTATATGTATACTGTGGCCGTCTTGTAGTGCACTCAATTTCACCTGTCACTTCACAACATGTTTCGGCAATATAGTGCCATCATCAGGTGTCCCAATTACGTCAATCTATTGCATTGCTAGCCCTCATATGTTTTCACAACACCATTTAAAAAGTATTTTAAAAGTCCGTATTTGTCAACTATGATTGACGGAGCTATATCTCCACTCCTCTATATGTCTTCATATCACGACGCTTAATTCATTAAGCACAGGGAAAACTTTATATCTTTTTATGTATTGGCATCATCGTTGAACAAACCACAAAAATATGGATAAATACTATAGAATGATTTGACTACACCGTCCATTGTGACTCAAATGTACAGTATATTTACACATATATAATGACTTTACATATTTCGGTCAATTAATTATCATCTTCAGAAGGCAAATAACAACACGTTGAGGAAACTGCTATTACATAAATCATAGTGCATCGAGTTCAAAGTTGTTCGAAGTCTTATATATAAAGATTTTAAATAAGCTAAAATGCGGCAATTTAAAATATTAATAAAATTTAAATAATATTTAAAATATTTAACCGTTGAGGTTCTTGTCTTAATGCCTCTTCTATCAACTTCGGATAATTTTGTACTTGATGTACTATAATTTATGTAATAGTAGTTTCCTCAATGTGTTGTTATTTGCCTTCTGAAGATGGTCGTTCAAACACAGTTAATAAACTCAATTGACACAAATGTGGTGAGGAGTTCATTGCTTATTTGTGTGCTGACGGTTATATATAATGTGGCGTGCCGCCTGAAATCTTTATTATATGAGTCAGAGCTGGCGTCCGTTGTTAGGCAACGTTTCGGTATCCACGGTTCTATATCGTTGTCGGGGTGACAACGAAACGGGTTCACGCGACAACGTATACATAACAGACGTTATCACGCAAGTGAAAAGCCAGAACTAGTGAAGTGCCCGCGGCAACGGATACACTAGCTACCGGCGGATAGAACACGTGAAGCGGAACCCTTGAAGAAATTGTCTTCTAGGCCGTCCGACTGTAGAATATAAGAGACTAAACAGAACAGATCGAAGTGCAGAACAGGTCAGAACAGAGAACAGAGGACAACAGAGCGAAAACCAGAACAAAGGTCGAAAAGAACAGAACAGAACAGAACAGAACAGAGCAGAACGCGGAACAGAAGACACCAGCAGAGCTAAGGACAAAGAACAAAGACACGACAGACTAGTCAGGTTGTATCTTCTGGAAGACGTTGTCTTGTCGGCGAAGTTAGTGCCAACTTTTGCGGATAGAGGGTGTCGCGTGGTCAGCGCAACGAATCTTCACGGCCGTTAATTTCGGTTTTCTAGACCGGAGCCGTTATTTCCTTGAAATAGCTCCTCAATTATCATCACGAGGCTGAGTGGACCCCTTTCCAGACCCACTATTTCTCCGAAGAAATCTGGTAGCGCCAGGAATCGAACCCGGAAATACACGTATTATATATACAATAGACATACTCGTATGTTTATATATACAACAGGAAGCATTCCTTGAAGATGATATTGAAATTTTGGATTTCACTGAAGGTGAAGAACTTCTTGATTAGATGAGCGACTGTCCCCTTCTCAAGAAGAAATGAGTTAATATAACACAGGAATTAGGCGAGGAATGTACTGAGTATGAGACTTTTTAAAGCATTGCACATGTCTGCTTTTAGTGTAAACTTTACAATGGGCTCATGTTTTAATTTTTATTATTTTTGTAATGTTGTAATCTTACTCAGTTAAATAACGATTGGGCAGAGTCCTTCATCAAGCATATTTTTTTAGCGGAAAGGAATATTCCCTTCAGCGGGTTGGCGGGAACGTGCCTGGGGCGCGGGAAAGAGTTCAGAGATTTCCCATTGGCCATTAACCGAGTCCGTAAATTGTTCTGGGCCGCTCTGATTTCTTTCTTTCGTTGCAGAGGAGAGTCAGGAACTCGGAAAACATGACCACAAGCAATAACAACTCTCCTCAGTACAATTTATTTTTTATGATGTAGGTCTGGTAGCTGAGGCTCTTAATTTGTTTCAGCAAGTGATGGAGTCTTGAGAAATTTAATTGTTATGATGCATCTATTCCCATGCGGACATTACTGACTGTAGCGCACTTTTCAGAAATGTCGACTTTTCGGAAAGTTGTAACTCGTTGACTTGTAACTCAAAATAAAAAATTATATACACGTAAAGCATAAACATAAATACCATCGTAGATTAGCACATTTCAGATTCAGGTCATCAGACAAGTCCATTTTCTTTGAATGATGATATTTCTGTCATTACTGGTATGAAGATGATATGAGAGAACATTAATCTTTTTCGTAATTTATTTTTCTTGGCGTTTCTTTCCCTTTTTAGCCATTTCTTCTTCATCTTCTTCTCTTCCACCTCCTTTTCTTCCCTTTACACTTCTTCATCCTTCTTCACCACCTCATTTTCTTTTTCTACCCATTCTTACTTCTTTATTTTGCACCACTTCTTCGGCTCAATCTTCTTTTTCTTGTCCTTTTCCCTTCCTGCTAACCACTTTTCTTCCGCTCATCAGCTTCCTTCTTCTCTTTTTCCGCTTTCCTCTTCTCTCTTTTCCTTGTCTTCTTCCTTCTCTTCACTGTCCTGACCCACATACGACTACGAGTATATGGAGCCTGAAAGATGTGCAGCCTGACTGCAGGGGCTGGATACAGACTGGCTCTACATACCCCCAAGGCGTAGTCAACCGGCTATACTAAACGGACAGCAAGCGGACATTAACTCAAGACAAAGAGAACATCAAATACCGTATTTACGCATGTATAGGCCGCGTGCGTGTATAGGCCGCAGCACAATTTTCAGACAGAAACTATAGAAACAATAATTTTCTTGGAATATTATTTCAGGAGTAGAAATTATTCCGAAATTTGGCAACGTTTAATTTTTTTTTAAATGAATTGTGATTTCGAATATTTCGAATATAAGCCGCACCCCAGTTTTCCTCTTGAATTTTTGGCAAAAAAATGTGCGGCCTATACATGCGTAAATACGGTAATATTGTCACGTGTTGGGAATCCAGAAGTGATGGAATATTCTCCTAAACCAAGGAAGGGGGTATCTGCGATGCCCACGAATCCCACGAGGACGTCGGTTTTAATATTTTTATAATTGAAAAGCTTTTAAATTAAATCTTACTTAGCAAACTGGAACTCATCCTGGTAACATAATCCATGGGGACGAAAATGATGATAATTATAATTTTGTAATTACTTCGGTGCTCTATGGAAAATTGTTAAAACTATTTCGTCGTTTTAATCGATAGTTTATGACTGCAATTAGTTTAACAGTAGTTTGGACGTGATAGTGGGGTGAGACTGAGTCCACTTGGTACTGCGGCCACTTCTGGCCTATTGTACCAGCCCAAGATGAGAGATGGTGGTTACTGTGGAGTAACTGGTGGAATGACGATTGGCAGGGGAAACCGAAGTACTCGGAGAGAACCTGCCCCAGTGCCACTTTGTCCACCACAAATCCCACATGACCTGGCCCGGGCTCGAACCCGGGCCGCCGCGGTGGGAAGCCAGCGACTAACCGCCTAAGCTGTGGCTCTCGTTAAACTTGGCAATAGTGGAAGCGAAATCAGAAAGAAATTAGTGCAAGTTTACGGGGATAATGCTATAAAGAAAGCAGCAGTTTACAAATGGGTGACACTTTTTCTGAGGGAAGAGGAAGTGTCACTGACGAAGAGAGTTCAGGGCGGCTAGCAACGAGCATAACTGAAGAAAACTTTGCAGAAGTTCGTCATATTCGCGTAAAAATCGTCGGCTAGCTCAAGAGCATAGCAGAGCAGGCGAACATCGACAGAGAAACAGTTAGGAAAATCTTAACTGAAGATCTTGACATGAGGAAAGTGTGTGCTCACACGACACTGTCTGTGAAGGACATTTAGCTGTGCTGGAAAACTCTCCTAATTCACCGGATCTAGCATCCAATGACTTTTTTCTGTTCCTGAAGATAAAGGAAATATTGAAAGGAAAGCATTTTGATGACATTGATGACACCATGAGTAATTCGACGGCAGCTCTGAAGACAATTCCACAAAACCAGTTCCAAAATTGTTTTGAAGGGTGGACTAGGCGCGGGCATCGGTGCATGGCTTCCAAAGGGGAGTAATTTAAAGGCGACCACAGTGTATTTAGCTATGAGGTATGAAGCACTTCTACAGCGACAAGTTCGCGAACTTTATTGTCAGACCACGTATAGGAGAAAATTTCACTGGTTTCATTCGTCCTCGAGAAATGAACTGGATGGTAGAAGTAAAAGAAACTTAAAAAGTACTCCGTGGTTTTAGTCCGCAAACGAACTGTATCGACCGAGCGACCGCCTCTTGTCGGCAAATTTGAAATAATAACTTACAGTACGGACTACTTCAAATTATGTGGCCAGACTTATAATAAACTAATAAGGACACAGAAAGAATTACTTTTATATACTACTATTCTGAAAATGTCTTCTGTGTTACAAAAAGCGGAAAAACAAATTATATGATTCATAGTCATAAGTCCTTACAGACTAAGTCCATGTGAGAACAATGTTCTACTCCAAAAGGTAGCTAGAATCCCGACTTATTTAAACATTTCCCCTCAATGTCTAACATTGGCTTCAGAGTTAAAGCATTCCTTACTAAAATAAACATAGGCCCTACCTTGCCCCAATCCTGTGTCTACTTACAATATATCGTGACTCCCTGATGCAAGGAACAAACGAACTCACAAACGGCTTGACACCTTCTCAGTTTGCCGCGTTGCCTGTCGCTGCGAACCTTTTGCCTGCCTACTGATGTCGACTAGAAGGAAACCTCCTTGGGGAACGAAGGAGAAGGAGAAACAGGGAGACATGGCTACGGTAGAACGTGTGAAAAGATGTCAAGGAAGAGAGGAGAAGTTTGAACCTTCTAATGCCACTGCTTTTGCTTGTTACAATGGTAAGAAGACCTCCATTTCAAATTCGTAGTCGCTCGACCTGCGTCTCCAAGTCCTTTATTTAATTCCAGATCTTTTAGATAGGATGTTCCGTCGCAAAGAAAATACACGTGCATTCATCTCACTATCCTCTCACATAATATCAAACAAACACACAACTTCAATATGACATAACGGGCATTGTTTATGACCGGGACGCATCACTCCACAGCTGGGAGGTGCATTCCTTTCAGCCTTTAGTATTCAGCCTAGATTGTTGTTCCAGTAAACTTCTTGAGTGTATTTAATCTAAATAGAAATGTGGGATTGGGCAAGCGGTTGAGGCACAGTGCGACAAGCTGGAAAGTTGCGAATTCGATTTCCGATGAGGTCATGAGATTTTTCAGTTGACCTAATTCTTCCAGCCGCACTATGGCCCTGTGATCTACTCAACCTCTAACAGAAATGAGTACCAGGAATCTTGCTGGGGGTGAATGGCAGCCGGCGAGTAAGGCTGACATCACTGTCATCTTTGAGCCGATTTTCTGCAAAATGTAAGAGCCTCGACGTCTCAAACCCCTATGGGCCTCCACGGCCTGTTACAGGGATAGCTTTACCTTTTTCTTTTAGTTTTTATAAATGTGGGATAAAACAAAATATTGTAGTCTGAGTAAAAACTAGTTACGAGCAGAACGGACTAAATAGAACACGATGAAAAGGTAGAGTTGTCTCTGTGCTTAACTAATTAAGCATTATGCTAAGAAGGCATATGGGGGAGTGGATATATAGACCCGCGTTTTCTTGACCTCAACAATAATTGGAGGTGAGTGGTCGGCTTCACGACCCGGCAGATTTACTCCCGGGCAGAAAGCCCCCGGTACCCGTTGAATAGGAGGTTGAGTGGGCCCCAGAGCCGCCCGTCTGGACGACGTGGAGAAGCGAACATTATTTGCACTACCGAGACTCGAATTTCGACCTCTCTGTCGACCAGCCTGTGGCCAGTCGCTATACCGACTGCGCTATCGAAGTTGTTATAATCTGATATAAATCTGAATTAATAAATTGGTTTTCGAATGAAAGAGATGAGAAATTACTACAGAATTTTATGGTGAAAATCTACAAGGAATAAACCACTTGGAAGACGCAAGTATATTTACAGCCATCATTGGGTTATTCTTAACTAATCCCATGGAGTTAGTTCTTGAACTGTTTGCAGTCTCTCAGCCGGTCAAGTAAACAGCACGAACTTTCTTTAAAAACACACAATTGACCCTATTATGGGCCACTTCAGTCCGCTACCCTCATTTTCTCCTATCGATTCCTTAGTATTATCTCATAGATTACTTCGCGGCTCTTCTCTGGCTCCACTATTTCGGTTTTTCGGGCGTTATTTCACAATATTGCCCTACTATCTACGCCTACTTCTCTCTCTCTTTCTTGACAAAATATTACATTCGTTGCTCATCTTTCCACCCGAGGTAAATGCTCCTCCCATCTCAGCCTCTCTCATTTCATCACATTACAATTTCTGATAGTTGAGGCTAAAGATAGACACATACATAAACATCAAATTTGCAGCTTCTTACGGCCATCGTTGTGCTTAATTATGTATTTCTAAGAATTGAAAAATGGACTTTACTTATCCTTAAAATTTCGCTTGAGTATCGAAATGGGATATTTCTTCTGGAGACGTCGGTAATATAGTAAGGTGCGTGCCTGGGATGTTTGCGTCTGCAAATAGAAATGCATACAAAGACAAAAGAAAAATTGGCAATATTCCGTACTCCAGAGGATTGAATTTTACGTTTCCTTCTCCTCCGCCATGTTGTTTTTGGTTACGGTTCAGAAGTTTGTGGGGAGCCTGTCCAGAGGGACTTGTGTCGGCGAGGACAAAGCACACAGAACACAGGTAGATAGATGCGACATGTAGTTCATACAGAAATCGGTAGAAGGAAGATGGCACAAACAGATTCTACATCTGTTTGTGAATATGTTTCCCTTCTTTGTTGATTTGTGTTGTAAATTCATATTTAGTCTGACCGCCCAGTGAACTGAATGATTTCGTTACAGCCATTTCGTATTTGCTGTCGTCTTCCAGTAGGGGAGCAAGTTCACATTCGTAGGCTTGGACAGCAGAGCTCTTCTAAGCAATAGTTTGCACATTCCCTTACTAAGAAACAGTCACGCAATAACACACCGGCATTTATCTGTTTTGATTGTCCTTCCCAAATGCCACTTCTTCTTCTTCATCTTTCCTTGGCACTACAGCCCCAGTGGGCCTAGCCCTACCTCCATGAACTTCTCCGTCAGTTTTTCTAGATCCTACACATTCGGTAGGACTCCTTGGGCGGGTGATCAGCTCGTCTCAAGGCTCCCAAATGCCACTAACGCAACAAATTCAATTATCCCTGTACCTGTAGGCATACACAGTTGTTTCAGTCGATTTATCCCTTGTTGTTAAGTGTATTGCCCAGAGTCTCGGTCACCTAACACTGCATGCCTTTGATGAACCGAATTCCCACACAGCACGCTTCGGTATATGGGGCTAATTAAATCATGTTACTGTTTAGGGACATCCATAGACACAAATGCCTTATGTTTTTGGACCATTATACGCCTTAATGCATACAAATAAGCAGTGCAAGTCCTAGCGTAGTTGGTTGAGGCACTATGCTACAAGACAGAAGGTCATGGGTTCGATTCCCGATAAGGTCATTGTATTGTTAAATTCACCTAATCCTTTCAGCAGCACTATGACCCTCGGGTCGACTCAGTCTATAACAGAAATGAACACTAACAATCTTCCTTGGGGTAAAGGGCGGCCGGCTCGTAAGTCTGAAAACCTCACTGCCATCTGTGAGCCGATTGTCTAGAAAATGTGGAAGCCTTGACGTCTAACAACTCTATTTGCCTCCACGGCCTGTTACAGGGATAGTTTGACTTTACCCATTTTTATGGGCTACATGCCGTTATATTCTAGAAAATGTAACTCTTGAAATTCGCTTGGGATCATGAGTTACTCCTTCCATTTGTCCCAGAAATTATTCTGACTTTTGTTTTCAGCAACAGAAAAAATTATTACAAAATATACGAAAGTGTATAAGCCCAAATCAGATGATTATCTTAGACCCTGACGAAGAAGCCTCACATAGGCAATTGAGCTACTCTTGCAATGCTGTAATGCACATTGCTTTCTTTGTGCGAAGCGTGAGGACGCCCTCCTTAATGTCTGTAACAGTTTGCGACGGAGACTGTGGGTCGCTTTGAGTGAAACATTATTGCTCATTCCCTTTCAGAGCTTCGGGCTTTGATTAGACAGCAGAGTCCCTCAGAGAGATGGACGGACGAAATGACGTAGACTACAGAACAGTCTGCTTGCTGGACACTAGCTTTCTCAGCAAGAACAAACACCAGTTGGGTCCCACTTCATTCACATTTGCTGTGACTGACCGCAAGTTCCATCCTCAAAATGTAACAGTGGCACAACAAGCATTCACAATACGTTCCGCTATTCTTATTTCGAGTGTGACTGTAATATTTGATGTTACATTCTCCCATTGCATGGATGTTTGTCTAGAACATTAAGGAAGTTCTATGTTCTGGTACAATCGGCCAGAAGTGGCCGCAGTACAAGGGACTTAGTCCCACCCCACTAGCAATAAAAAAAAAGTTATATGTTCCGTTAGTAAAATTCATATATAAATTGAATAAATTTATACTGTTTTTTACTTTACAGTGTGCTACGGCCTTTTGTGGCCCTCATCAGCTAAATCATTGCACATTCACAGTCAAATCTACCTGCTATTTTTTCCCCTATATTGACCAAGAAGACTGAAGACTGAATAGACGAGGCCACGTTGAAGACCTTATGTGTATGGGAAGATAATATTAAAATTCATATAAAATAAATAGAGTGTGAGGATGTGACTTTTCTGGCTCAGGACAGTCTATTGTGAACAGGGTAATGAATATTTGCTTTCCATGAAAGGCTGGATATTACGTGAGCAGATGAGATTTTTTTTTTCAAATTCAGAGATAAATATTGTGTTTTCAAATTCGTAACATTTTAATTTTGGAAGCAGTTGCCCAACCATAAACAGTTTTTTTCGCATAAATAAAAAATTATAATAACAAAAATGTTAATTTAATTAGACCTATATTCCTCCCAAATTATAAAATTTATATAGTATGAAACAATTTCTGCGTTATTATGTTAATTTCAAATTAAATAACTTAGAAGTTCATCAATTCATTGCCACATTATTTTGAGTAAATTAATGACGTTATAATGTTAAAATGTAATGGAATAAAATTAACTATGACATTTGTAGTCTTCAGTTTTGTGGTAGTTTTTGTCGACATTGATTGCAGGAATTCATTTCGCGCAGGGAAGTCCTTTAAAAGCTAGGTAAAAACTCCATTGCTTATCCATGTCAATGTTTCAGCTCTTCTGTTAACAGTTTCTCTGTCCCTTCATGTGCAGATGTTTTCCTTCCAAAGAAACCTTGTCGGAAATAATCATTTTGCTTCATGTAATCTAGATGTATTTAGAGAGGGGGAGGTTGTCTGGGGCCTTAAATGCAAATCTGTCCTTAAATACGCTCCAGATTTTTTCCTGTCCCCGAAATAAGCGGCTCAGGCTGTTTCTTTAGACCCATGATGCACTTGTAGGGGCTGGATATCGTTAGGAGAACCGTGTACAAGAGGAAGCCTCTGTAAACATGTATCTTTGAGCACTTTGCAGCCTCCAGCACCGCGGTTTCTGGGAACAGTTCAAAGTTTGATTTAGGAAGGTCCTTCGGGGTGGCCAAAAGTGCCTACGTCTTCTTCCACCGTAACGTCCACCACCACATACAGCAGCTTAGACGCATATTTAACCTATATCCCCCATTCCTTCACCTCTCTTGACTTCTCTTAACCTAAGCCCCCGACTGTCAGCATGACAAAGTTGAGCAAGGTATAAACCTACACGCTGCCCCGTAGCATGTACCCTAACAACTTCAACTCGCCTCCTTCTCTCATCAAAAATTCACGAGGACTGATGAAAACGAGACTTCTTGTGCTTTGGGGGCTGTGGGACCCGTACAGGGAGCACGAGAGACAAGGGGAGAGATACTTTTCCTCCCTTGGATGGATACTAGATTGGTTTGCTGCAATTTTTCGGACCACCCTCTAGCTTGCAGTCGCCTCCAAACTGCACAGCAAAGTGGTACAAACTCACCAACACCTCCGTCCTCTTCTACGTCACCTTTCTCATCCCCTTCTTTCTTCACACTGAAAAAAAAGAGAACTTCACATCGAGCCTCTCCACCAACCCCCCCCCCCCCAAAACAAAACACCACACGGGAAAAACANCCACCAACCCCCCCCCCCAAAAAAAAATACAGCAGTAGGGAAAAAATAATTGGATAGCAACTGACGTGTAGCATAGCGCAGGTGAAAAATGAAACGCGGAATATATGAAGAAAACGTATTTGTATCTGCCAAGTTACAGTCTCCTTCGTGCTACGTTCTGCAGGAAGAAGAATAATAATAAAAAAGGAAAGTAGGTACCCCTCGCTACTCGCCATCGCGACCCTCCCCGACTCTTCTCTTGCAAGAATTGATGATGGCGTAGGCCTCCATCTGACCGGCCTGCTGGAAAAACGAACCCCCCACCCTTCCCACAACCCACCCCTTGACAAGAAAGTTTGCTACTCCTTGTGCGCCTTCCAATCACTTTCGTATTTGTAGCGGTGTAAGGAGACGAAAACGGTGTAAAGCGAGAGAGATGCCCCTTCACCTCCTAAAGTGATAATAATTCATAGCATGCGCTTAGGCCCCTGGGTTCTGGCCGTCACAAGAAGTGTTACTTCTCCGCTCTGCAGGTCAGATCCGGACAGATGATTTATGGAAAATATTACAGACAAGTGTTGCAGTGCGAAAGAGACCAAGAAAGTAACAATTTCTTGCTGAGGTCCCCGCGGACACCGCCGCTGTGTACACAGTGTGGTTTGGGGGGGAGGTTCCACCACTGTAGCCACACATGGATGTCGTTAGGGAATTAGAAGGCCGCTGGTCCGCATTTCGAATTTTTATTTCATTTTTCCCCTCCCTCTACTCCTTCTTTTTAGAAATGTCCGTTTTTTTTGTACATAACATTTCTTGACCGATTTCTCAAGTGACATATGTGAGTATCGGGAAAGGTGTGTGGGGGGGTTCCGGGATGGGCAGAAGAACGTACGTGAAGAATAAAAAATTACAATGGACGCAGGGTCTGGACGAGACAAGGAATAACTTATGTCGCTTGCTGCTCCTGGTGGTGGTCAAAACTTGGTTGGGAGGGGGAGGGGGAGGTTGTTTTGTATTCTAGCTCTTGTGTCTGGCAGTCACCGGGGAGATTGATTTGTGGCCGGAATGTTAACCCTAAGGAAAGAGGAAGACCAGGCTCACAACTGGTAACTACAGCAATGCGAATATACTGATCACTGGCACAGATGTTTGCATCGGGGATTCATGAATTACTTCCGGAGTTTAATTTCTCGATTTTTCCCGTTCCAATTTACAGCCGGTGTAGAACCACCTCGTGTAACCTCGTGAATGTAGACGGGAACTGCTACGAAGCACTGGTACAGTGGCGGGATCTGGTGTTTCCAGCATTCAGCGTTAACAATTTAATTAGTTAGTCGATTGCTAATCTTTTTATCTCTGTGTGCCTTGAATCCGATTACGTCTGTAAAGAATATTTGTTTTAGATTTATCTAAAATGTAAACAGAAACTTGGTACTCTTGAATACAAAACAAACTCCCTGGCCTGTAGTCAGCAAGCGAACAATACCGACCGAACGACCGCCGCTTATCGGCGAAGTTAGTGCCAACTTTAGCGGATAGAGGGTGTCGCGTGATCAGCGCAACGGATCCCCACGGCCGTTAAATTCGGTTTTCTTGACCTTAGCCGCTATTTCCTTGAAATAGCTCCTCAATTATCCTCACGAGGCCGAGTGGACCCCGTTCCAGAACCACCACTACTCAGAAAAACTTGTAGCGCCGGGACCCCTGGATCTGTAGCCAGGAACTCTGGCCACTAGACCACAGAGGCGGTGGAATTGTTTAATTAATTATTAAGTAATTTTTAAAAGTATCAGCAACTGGTTAAATATAAATGGATACAAAAATTCACTTATTTAATTCATTTTACTTTTTTGTGTCATATAGGACCGTCTCTGTGGTATAGTGGTCAGAGTTCCTGGCTACAGATCCAGAGGTCCCGTTTTCGATTCCCGGCGCTCGCAGTTCTGAATGCTATTAATTAGGAATTAGTTGATGATAAACCATTTTACAGATAAGAGTACGAAGAGTTACATTTATTAAAACAAAATATTTGGGGGGGTGGAAAATTATGATTTTTAAAAATCGAAGGTGGCCATCATATCAAGAATTCTAGGAACCATTTATATAGACCCAAATAAACATTATCCAAAATATATTTATTGTGTTTCTGGACATTATCCATCGCCCTGTTTTTATTTGAAACACACAACGTTTCGAAGACCGGGCTCTTTCGTCTCTCTCACGTAAAATCCTACTCAATTGGGCCCAGACGATAGAGCTAGTCCCCCATCTCCGGACACCTGTGCCAACACCAGATTGGGTACACAAGCCAAGCACAGAACAAACCGCCTGCGAGAGCTAAGACAAAATTTTAAAGTATTAAAAACTCCACGCGTATGAGACCTTGTACCAGAAAATTATCAGAATAGAAGTCATCACTGGAGAGACAAGTTCTCCTTATGGTACCAATACAAATTTTCCCACTGAATCTGCACTGGACGGAGTTGTAGTTTCTTTGCTTCTGCTGTCATAACTGTCATAACAGGGGTCCAGATGGAAGAGATGTCCAAACTGTGTTGGCTGACCAGATGGTCTACCAGAGACATGTGGGCGGATTCCCTGTATTTCCTGTACGTGGTGTTTGGTTCAATCTATAAAACTTTCGCTTCATTCCAACATCTTTTGTGGCCTTCTTCATGTGTGTGTTGGGCTAATTTTGATTTTTAGCAGACCCTGGGTCAGGTTATATTTGTGCTCCTTGAGGCTTACTCTCAAATGTCTGCTTGTTTCGCCGATGTAAGATCTGCCACAATCACATGTGATGTTGTACACACCCTACAACTACTGTTGGGTATCTCTAACCCGTCCAGTTGTCATCAGTGTCCCATGGAGTGCATGTTTAGCTTTGAAAACGATCATGACTCTGTCATTATTTCGGGGAAAGATGGAAGGGCTTATTTTGATCATCTGTGATTTATTTTATATGTCATAATGTCAACCGTCAAGACCTGACAACAAGCCCGATCCCACTTCAGTCTGGTTATGCGAAATCTGTCAAGTTGGATAGGAATATCAAGTGAAAACTCTTTTGATAAAATCTCTTGTCGCATTTCGTCCAAAGACTATGCATTTCTTCTAGCCCATCCATACTTCCTTCCCTTATCGAGAAAATAAGCAGATGTGTTTTTTTCTTTACAATCCATTATTAATATTCTCCTAAGTTGTGAATGTATCCAAATACGTATGTTCTAGTTTTGTTTTTCACGGAAATTTCTAGTTTCCTGTAAAATTCGCATGTCTCTTAAACTATTAAATCCCTATTTCAACAATCTTTTCCCTTCTTCCTGTTACATTTTTTTTCATGTTCTTGGTTCTTCAGTTTTCTGCAAGCTGTAGGAAATGTTCATCCACGAGATCCTGACCAAATTCGCTGATGGAACATACATTTTGTATGACGTCTTCTTTCCTCTTATTTCCCTTGTTCTCCCAGCCACAGTCAATTCTTTACAGTGCCGGATGGGCGAGATTTGCCATCCAGTCTCCTGCAGATCAACCTTCATGCCCATAAATTTACATCTTATTGTATAGCAGCGCCCTTATGTACGTACATGCAATTAGAACAGACTGCATACGCTCTAAATATGCATTGACAAGCATTATACCTACATTAAACACAAAGTAGTTAGGAAATGCAATTTTGCGCTTCATTTCTTGGGTGTATATTTCATATTTTCTAGCAACATTTTACTTGATGTTCACGTAGATTTAATTTTATAATATTTCATTTGACAGGGAATAAAAATTATCTACTAAATTTTTACTTTATTAGATTTCTGTCTTCTGGAATGTGACGTCTTGTACTGTGATTAATGTTTTCCAAGCTTTCATTGTCACCACAGAGGCAACAAAAACCTTACATTTTTAAATTCACATATCAAATGTGTATTTGACATTAATTTCGAGGCATGAAATATAGCTGCTTTTGGGAAGCCAATATTCGCTCACTTAGTCAACACATTTTACGTTATTTATGGAGAGAAAGCTTCTTTACCATACACACAAGAACATATCAGTGTATCCCAACCAGAGCCAGATGGATCCAATCAACATCCTTTTTTAAAAATCGTATAGTATTTTATTTTAACTCACATCTTGGTGTTCCAACTGTCTGTTTCCTTTTAAATTTAGGATAATTTTTTTAAATTTATTTGTTACCATAAATTCTTTCAGTTGGTTAGATAATTAGCTTCTCGGTTGCTTGGTTTGTCAGCGTTTAAATTCCTTCTCTTTGAGCCAGAAGAGTATCCATCGCAGACAGTCCGCCACTTCCTGCACAACTTTCTGTTCTCTTTCTGTAGTTGAACTTCAATTTCCTCCACTCTAAGTGATACCGACCAAACCTCACCACCGCCAACGGAAACAAACCGCCAATTTCCTTACATTTCCACCGCCACCTCGAGTAGCAGGAGCTGCCTGTCTGACACGCCAATTTATAAACACAGAGACGAGAAAAAATAGAAGGCAGTGGGAAAGTAACTGTTTTATCTTAAATTTATAAACTTTAAATTACACACATAGTCTGTGCTTGCATCTGCAGGGGAAAGGGGTCAAATATAAATCAGGAACCATTTCTCTTTAAACATGCAATATTTGCGCCAGAATTGGAGATTATGATAAAGATGGGTTTGGCTATGTTACGTTTCAAATGAAAGCTGCCACTCCATAATCCATTTGCATGATCACCCTAATCGTGGCGGAGAATCGCGAATGAAACTAAACGTGAAGTTCCAGAAGTCTCAGCTTTAGACTTTAGGTTTAGGCACATTTTCCACTTATTTTATTTCAAAAACAACTACTGAAACTGCGATATACATATACATGATGCCAAGGTTATTAGTAACATAAAGCTGTTAAATAAATTGTGCTCCTCTTGCACTATAAAGAAGAAACCCAAACTTCAAAGCTACAGCCATGAGGAATAAAGAACCTTATGAAGACTTTACCTCTATAAATGCTCTCAGATTCTGAAACGGTTCACTTATTAAATACAATATTTATATTAAATTAAAGTGTAGGTTAGCATTTAAATAAGGCCGTGACATAGCTCAGGCAGTTAGTCGCTGGCTTCCCTTATCCGAGCCAAGGTCAGATTACATGGGATTATTGGTAGACAAAGTGGCACTAGGGTAGGTTTCCTACGAGTACTTCGGTTTCCCCTGCCAATTCTCATTCCACCGACTGCTCCACACTCATCATCTATCATGTTGGGCTGGTACAGTAGTCCAGTTATGTGCCGATGTACCAAGTGGACTCAGTCTCACTCCACCACAAGAAGAAACTAGCATCTAAATGAGCCTAGTTTATTTCCTTATGTTGATCACGTGTTGTTAAAATCCGGATATGTTTCGGAATTACGAGACCATCTTCCGGGGGTGTACAATATTATGATGGAATATGACCATCTGCTAGGCAATGCTTCATTAAGCACATTCCCGTGGCAACGCAGGCAACAATAGAACACCCGCTGCATAGTAGCCAAAGTCAGTATACAAGATTCCCGTGACACCAACAGAATGACAGAGGACAATTAACTGCTCGACATGGTGTCTTCTATGCGGGCCGCGTGGAAGTTATAAAAGGCAGTGGATTGATGAATTCAAGTAGAGAGAGAGATCAAAGTAGTAGTAGTAGAGTTCAACCCGAGATTAGCGAGAGATTCGTCAGACTTACTTACTTACTTACTTATTTACTCATGGAGCTGAGCCCTTCTGGAGGAGCCGCCAATTCTGCAGCTACTCAAGAATTTCTCAGCATTTTATGGAACCCGAAGGTTCATTACCATGTTCACAAGAGCCCTGAACTGGTCCCTATCCTGAGCCAGATCAATCCAATCTATACCATCCCATCCTTTCTCTCTAAGATCCATTTTAATATTTTCCACCAATATCCTATACGAATTCCTCGTCTCCCACATTCGTGCTACATGCCCTGCCCACCTCATCCTCCTTGACTTGATCATTCTAATTATCCTTGGAGAAGAGTGCAAGTTATGAAGCTCCTCATTGTGCAGTTTTCTCCAACCTCCTGTCACTTCATCTCTCTTCGGTCCAAACATTCTCCTTAACACCCTGTTCTCAAACACCCTCAGTCTATTTTCCTCCCTTAATGTCGGAGACCAAGTTTCACACCCATACAGAACCATAGGCAAAATTATAGTTTTGTAAATTCTAATTTTTATGTTTTTGGACAGCAGACGAGAAGACAAAAGTTTCTGGACTGAATGGTAGCAAGCATTACCCGAGTTCAATCTCCTCTTAATTTCCTCTTGAATCAGGTTTCGATCTGTTATCGTTGTTCCCAAATATCTGAACTGTGCCACATTTTCAAAACATCTGTTTTCTATCTTTATGTCATGATTTTGCCCTGCATTTGGTGACGAGACAGCAACATATACTTAGTTTCCTCTGTGTTTACTTCTAGACCAACCTCTTTACTTGCGTCAATTAAAGTTTGTTTCTTTTTCTTTAAGGTATCTACATTATCACCCAGTAGATTCACATCATCGACATAGGCCAACAGCTGATGTGTCCCATTTAATTTCAGTCCCACCTGGTTTCCTTGGACCTTCCTAATGGCATATTCTAAAGAAAAGTTGAAAAGCAATGGCGATAAAGCATCTCCTTCTTTTAGTAGACTCTTGATAGGGAAATTATCAGACAAATATATACCTACACGGACTTTACTATACGTTTCATTTAAAAACATTTTAATCAGCATAACTAGTTTCATGGGTATCCCAAACTCTATCAGAATATTGTACAATACTTCCCTCCTAACTGAATCATAGGTTTTCTTGAAGTCTATGAATGGTGGCTGATGTACTGTCTCATCGTACTCCCATTTTTTCTCCAGTATCTGACGAATGCAAAAGATCTGATCTGTAGTTGATTTGTTACGTCGAAACCCACACTGATGGTCCCCAATAATTTCATCTATATATGGACTTCAGACAGACATCGTTAAGAAGGAGTTCAATGTGTGAGCTCTTATAATCAAATGTAATTGTAAGGAAGTGCCAATAAATCCAATCATCAAATCCAGAAGCCATTGTTATTCGTTACGCTAACCCCTTACACGTGACAATATTAAAGGAAAGTTTACAGGTCCTGTTCAAAAACGTAAAACATAAAAAATTAACTCCGTGTCCTGTAGTCCGCAAGCGAATTATACCGACCTAGCGACTGCCGCTTGTCGGCGAAGTTTGTACCAAATTTGCGGATAGACGGTGTCGCGGGGTCAGCGTAACGAATCCCCACGGCTGTTAATTTCCTTTTTCTAGACCGGAGCCGCTGTTTCATTGAAATAGCTTCTCAATTATCCTCACGAGGCTGATTGGACCCCATTCCAGATCCACTACTTCTCAGAAAATCTGGTAGCGCCGGGAATCGAACCTGGACCTCTGGATCTGTAGCCAGGAACTTTGACCACTAGAGCACAGAGGAGGCTTTAAAATAATGGAATCATAACAATTTTTCTAAATATTTAAAATTAATATTACCTTAATATTATGTGTAATTTACGTTGGTTAGGTCAGTCATACTATGCTGTCTCATATTCGACTTTTACGTATAAGTAAGGTGCAGCTTTACTGCTTTCCTGTGGTTTTTAGTAGGTGAAGCTTTTGAATGAAATACTTCACCTAAAAAGAACCAATGAAATTCTAACGAATATATATACATTTACAGCAAATACTCAATTTTGAATGTCTGAATTTATCGATGGACAATCGCGTCTAGTACTGATTATCTACTTACTTTCAAAACGGAAACAGAGTGGGACTTTTAGCAGGGCTGGCGCATGTCTAATAGCCACCACAGGTCAATTTTCTGAAAAAGTTGTCACAATTAATTATAAGAAATTTCCATATAATCTGACGAAACCTCTCATTGGTGTAGTGATATTCTTATGTTGTTGCATAACATATTGAGGCACTATCCTACAAGCCGGATGGTCACGGGTTCAAATTACGATGAGGTCATTGCATGTTTTCAATTCACTTGATCTTTAGAGCCTCACTATGGGCCTAGGGTCGATGCAGCCTCTAGCAGAAATGAGTACCAGGAATCTTCCTGGGTGTTAAGGGTAGCCGGGGCGTAAGACTGATAACCTCACTGTCATCTGTGAGACAATTCTCTAAAGAAAATGTGAGAGCCTCGACGTCTCGCAACCCTATTAGCCTCCACGGTCTGTTACAGGGATAGTTTCAACATTTTACACAATACATTCAGATTACTGCCAATTATTGAACATCAAGACCGATAAAGAGATCCTCAAAATTAATTTTCGTTTAACATTAACCAAACCAAACAAAAGCGTCTTCAAGCTATGCCTTCAGATGTCCCAAGTGGCCGCATCGGCCTTAGGTACAAGTGCTGGATAACATAACATGTCAGTTTGTAGTGCGGATTTTAGTGCACAGAGAGCAGCACTACACGTGACACGCAGCAGCTCTCCCCTGCTTACTTTATGTCTTGATAGTGGAGACATGCAGCAGTATATTGCAGTAACTTGTGGACTAACTCAATAGACCAGAGGTCCAAGGAGGATCGAACCTCAAGACATGCATCTTTCATAGCGATGTTGCTGTTATATGGGATGGATGGGTCCACAATTCTTTCTCGCTTCCCCCAAACTCCGCCACCCTACTCGATCTACTCTTCCTTGCCTGACTCAGAACTTTATGGTGTTCCACCCTTGCAGTTGTATACCTCTCACAATGCACGCAACCCTCCGCGTTACAGCCAATAAACCAATTTGCTACAAGGCGCACGCTGGGGTCGCGGGTTCGAATTCTGGAATTCAAGTAATCTTTTCATCACCAACCATCAACAACTCCTGAAGTTAACCAGCACAATTTGTGGGTTCCCTCATTTCATTGTCCCCACATTCAGATAATTGACGACTGAGGAATTCTGGGCAGTAACAGGAGAGAGGAAGGAGCCGGCGTAGCTCAGTCTGTATAACGACTGAAACGGGCTGGACGGCTGAAGGACCGGGGTTCGTGTCCCGATATCGAAGAGATTTTCTCTAACGTCCAGACCGGTACTGAGGCCCACACAGCTTTTTATCCAACGAGTACCGAAGGCTTTTTCTCTGGGAGCAAGGCTACCGAGGTGTGAAGCTGTCCACTCACCTCCAAATTGTGCTTATGTCAAGAATAGATAGGTCTATACACCCACTCCCCCATACACCTTCATGGCCTAGTATTTAATTACTTAAGCACGAGGACAACTTTACCTTCAAAGGAAAAAAGACTCCGTGGTTTTAGTCCGCAAGCTACTATACCGACCGAACAACCGCCGTTTGCAGGTGAAGTTAGTGCCAACTTCAGCGGATAGAGGGTGTGGCGTGGTCAGCGCAATGAATCCCCATAGTCGTTAATTTCGGTTTTCTAAACCGGAGCCGCTATTTCCTTGCAATAGCTCCTCACTTATCCTCACGAGGCTAAGTGGACCCCGTTTCAGACACATTACTTCTGATAAAATCCGGTAGCGCAGGGAGTCCAATCCAGGACCTCAGGATCTGTAGCCAGGAACTCTGACCACTAGACCACAGAGGCGGTTACCTTCAAAGGAAGGAAGATATGAATATGAAAAAATGAATGGGTTACAAAAACTACATTTTGCTTCATTCTTTAATTTTTTTTCTATACTTTTCTTTCATTAATTCCACTATTGAAATCAGTCTTGGAAAAGTAAATGAAACAAGATTGGATGGGTTTAGTTCACTTTACTTATGTGTTTCTCCAATTGGCCTTTATACACGTACTTGTTTGATGCAGCTGCAAATCACTTCATGGCTAAGCAACAGCAGACGGCATGCATAAGTATATAGAGGTTTATTAAAAAAATATTTTCATTTAGTTTCTGAGTTGTATTTCCTATGAGGAAGTAGAAGCAATATAAATTACATTTATATTGAATATGATTCATCACTTTTTTATACTGTGTTCCTTTTGAGAAATGTTCTAAAATCTGATTTCTACATCATGCAAAGGATGAAATCAGGAGCGAAGGAAATTACTTTTAACACTGTAAGAGTTCTATCTTCAGGATACAACGCCGTATAAATGTAAAGCAACAGGCCATGGGGGCCTATAGGGTCGTGAGACATCGAGGCTCCCACATTTCCTAGACAGTCGATTCACAGATGGCGGTGAGGTTGCCAGCCTTACGCTCCGGCCGCTCTTCACCCTCAGGAAGATTCCTGGTACTCACTTCCGTTAGAACCTGAGTCGACCCCAGGGCCGTAGTGCGGCCGGAAGGATTATGTAAAAGTAAAGTTAAAAGCTGTCCCCGTACTTAACAAATTAAGCATTACGTGATGGCTTATGGGGAAGTGGATGTATGGACCCAATTTTTCTTCACCTCGGCACTAGTTGGAGGTGAGTGGTCAGCTTCACGCCCCCTGTCGCTTTACCACCGGGGAAAGTTCCTCCGGTACCCATGGGACAGGAGGTTAGGTGGACCCCAGAGAAGGTCTAGACGCTGCGGGGAAGAGAAAATTTTTGACTCTACCGATACTACAACCCCTCGGTCGTCCAGCCAGGAGCCAGTCGCTCTACCGACAATTGAAAAATTCAGTGACCTCAACAGGAATCGAACCCGTGACCATCCTGCTTGTAGCGTAATACCTTACCCAATTACGCTACCGAATGTCTCTACAGTGCCGTAAAGTCTGGTAAAAAATCAATATTTTTGAGAAACATATCGCCTCCATCTTTAGGATGGAGTTCGATGAAAGGCGTTTAATTTCTTGACCAGCTGAGCAACTTATCAGCTTCTGAAGGAAGGCTCTGCTCCATGGAGTTAGCTGTTTGAGAATCGTTATGTTTCTAAAGTGTAAACATAAATTTATCCCATGTGTGAAAAAAAAATGTTAAACCGTGTGTAACACTTCGAAATCCGTTGAATTCAATGATTTACCTTCCTATGTTCTTATCTTCTTGCCTCGGGTCTCTGAAGATCTATTATTCGTGGGGCCACGTGTCAAAAATCTCTCACGTTCGTGCGATGAAATTGAAAACTCGGCACCTCGAACACCGATTTTCTCATCGGGAGCTGAACGCCATCTTCAGAGTGTACGATACCCAGGAGTGAAATTCTTCTGGCCTCTGAGTCGGTGGGAAGGAATGATTCCTGGAGGTCATGATGCAACCCCCCTTACCCGCCTGCACCCCACCAACCCCTTTTGGGTCCATACCTCGTCAATCTCGTGTTTTAAGCACTTCCTGATACTAGAAATACTGTAGATATTACATCAAGTCATAAGTTAGGGAAGGAGTTAGCGTTTAGGAATAAGTAGCTGTGTCTACAGTCCGAAGCAAAGATTTGGGGCGCGATCAGTGATTCAGATCTTACGTTCACTTGGCGCTACATTCGTTACTGTTTAAAAAACATACATCACAATAATAATAATAATAATAATAATAATAATAATAGGTAAAAAATTTGTTACTAACAAAGAACACTTCAGTTGGTATTACTAATATTGTTATAAAAAAGGAATAGACGCCTCCGTGATCTAGTGGTCAGAGTTCTTGGCTTCAGATCCAGAGGTCCCGGGTTCGACTCCCGGCGCTACGAGATTTTCTGAGAGGTAGTGGGTCTGGAGCGGTGGAGGATAATTGAGGAGTTACTTCAAGGAAATAGCGCCTCCGGTCTAGAAAACCGAAATTAACGGCCGTGGGGATTCGTTTTGCTGACCACGCCACACCCTCTACCCGCTAAAGTTAGCACTAACTTCGCCAACAAGCGCCGGTCGTTATAGTTCGTTTGCGGACTAAATCCACGTTTTTTTTAATAAAAATTGAATTTTTATTACCGTCTGAATAATACAAGTTTCCTTATATTTTCTGTTGTTTGTACTAATTACTTTACAATTTATGATGTTTACAATTATATATTTATTTCTATTCAACTACATGTTTTGGGCTAACTGACCACTCTTATGTTGTAATAAATTCGTGTTCTATTTAACTGATTTTTACCATCCATTGGCCAACGTCCACATTAAATTCTAAACATTTGTAATTGTGCGGGTTCGTGAGGAGTTTGAAATATGAGTGGTTGAAGTATTACACGTTAAAAAAATTAAGACTGAAAAGACATTCGTTCTTCATTTTTAGATGGAAGTTGATTGTGTTCTCGGTTATTATTATAAATTGTTGTGATTGTTATCTCGCAGTAGCAGTTGTTTCACCTTTACGTGCTGCTATTGAAGCCGTTATTGTTGGGTGACGAGGGTGTTATGTGTAGATTTACTTATATTCGAGATAAAGGAGCTGGATGATGATGGCTTATACATGTACAGGCTCTTTAATCTTAGTGTCGTTCTTCCCTTATATATCGTGTATGTGGATTGTTGTTATTTTCTTAAAGATCGACGTGAGTTCGTTGTAATTTATGGGTTTGTGGTTGCAACTGATTTCAGCAAACCTCCGCCCTCCGGGATTTTCCTGCTTGCTGCTTCTGACAGTTCCGGTCTTCTCAAATAGGGTAAGTGCAAACGTTGCTTCAACTAGTTAGTAGTCATGGGTTCTTATCTCAAGGAAATGTGGTTGCTTTAGCGACGGGGGCAGTAATGAATCTTCGGCAGTTTGATATGGTAAACTGTTATATAAACACTTAGGGAATTTCAAGTCGATTTCTCTTATATTCAAAGCACTGAGTTTATTTTCGATCATTACACTTTGTAGAATTACAGTTCACACTCTAAAATTTATGTTCTCACACAAATTAGAAAAAAAGAACTCCTTACTTCAGCTTTCTATTATCTCATTAAACTTCCCCACAGTTACCAGAGCTTCAAGAAAGTTCTTAATAACTCTTCTAAAAATTCTTCACAATTCTCCAAACTATATAAACAGCAACTACTTCCCCACTCCGAAAGATATTTTATGTACATATCTTTGCCACTATAACCGTCTAAAAAGATATAACCAATTTCCCTCTTGATCCTGAGGTTCCAAGTTCGAGGCTAGGAGAGGAAATTGGACTCCTTCTCCCATAATCACGAAGTTTTGACTGTCAGTTCCGAGTGAGTCTACCTCAGCTGGGCTTTATGGTCAGGCGTTGGCAATGGACCTTTCTTCAGCAGTCTTTAACTATCGGACAATAAAGATCATTTTCAAATATTCCTTCTGCATTGTAATATTTCACTTTTATAGTAAAAGAATCCTTCCTTTTCTTGTTAGCTAGGCCTTTTGAAACCACATCATGTTGGGTCACTTCTTTTCTAAACGACTAAGAGTGTAAGTGCCTGAGAAGTGGTTCCTTAGTTGGGAGGGCCACCCTAAGTGACAGTAGTTACATATTTATGACCAGGTTAACTTTAAACAGTAGACCTCTCACCCTTTGCTTGACGTTGTGTCTGTTGATGGAAACCGTTATCTTCCTTTTACAGAATAACATGAGAAATATACAAGTAACATGACTTTTCCTGGGGGAGAAATTCTTTAAAGCTGAAGTAATAATAATAGGTGTAATAAAATAAATTATAATTTCACCAAAACACCATAAATACTGGAATGGCTATGGATGATACGCTAGCCTACATACTTACATCTTCATGGGAAACATACAGTTTCTATCATAAACAGTAATAAATGCTTTCACTCAGGGATTTTACGATTATATCGTTCTTTGTTGATTTTATTCCTTGGTACATATTTATCCTTTTATTCTTCTTTCGTCTATTGTGGAATTATCGTATTTTTTTATTTGCCTCGTCTGATTAACACTCTGTTAGTGATGATGTCTGAGTCAGATTCACATATAATAACTGTAATTCACAAAATGACCCATGTTAGGTTGGCCTTTGTCACCACAGCATGGCGCGTCCTCAGGTTGCGGATTTAGGGGACACCCTCCAAGTATGGAAGGAAGCTGCAAATATATTAAATAAGCAGTCGCTGACAGCCGACAAGAAGTGGTCCTCCAACTTAGGGGTTGGGCGTGAGGCTAACAACTCCTCGCCGTAAAAATAAACCTGTTATGAAAATGTCCAAAAGCCTCGGACTTGGACGCATTATGTGGATAAACAACCTAGACGATATAAACTGGATATGAGATTTGGTACTTGGAATGTTAGAAGTGTTCACAGGGCAGGTTCACCCGTTAATAAAGCTTGGGAAACTATTAGAGAGAATATAAAAATGTCTGCCAAAGAGAGTCTAGGTTATTATGAACCGAAGAAGCATAAGCCATGGTTCGATGAAGGATGCTCAAAATTATTAGATCAAAGAAAACAAGCCAAATTTCGGTGGCTACACGATCCAAGAGAAATAAATATGGATAATCTAAACAATAAAAGACGTGAAACTGGCTGGGATTTCAGGAATAAAAAGAGGAAATATCTGAAAGACAAAATTGATGAGCTTGCAATGAACAGTAAGAACAAGTACCTTACAGACCTGTATAGAGGAATAAATGACTTCCAGAAGGTTTACCAACCTAGCAGTAACTTAGTGAAGGATGAGAATGGTGATCTGCTTGCAGATTCCCACAACATTTTGAATAGATGGAGGAACTACTTCTCCCAGTTATTGAAGGTACATAGGGTCAGTGAGGTGACACGCGGTAGCGTAGTTGGTTGAGGGGCTATGCTACAAGCTGGAAGGTCGCGGGTTCAAATCCCGATTATGTCATTGGATTTTCTCAGTTGATCTAATCCTTCCAGCCGCACTATGGCCCTGGGGTCGACTCAGCCTCTAACAGAAATGAGTACCAGGAATTAAATAATTTTCCTGGGGAGTAAAGCGCGGCCGGCGCGTAAGGCTGACAACCATACCACCATCTTTGAGCCGATTGTCTAGATAATGTGGGACCCTCAACGTCTCACAACCCTATGGGCCTTCACTGCCTAGTACAGGGATAGCTTTACTTAGTTTACGTAGGGTCAGTGATGTTAGACAGACAGGAATACATATAGCTGAGCCGTTAATACCTGATCCTAGCCATATTTAGGCTGAAAGTGCTATTGCAAAATTGAAAAGGTATAAATCGCCAGGTAGTGATCAAATTCCGACAGAACTTATTCAAGCAGGAGGCGAAATATTACCTTCTAAGATCCACAATCTAATTACTTCCATTTGGCATAAGGAAAAATTGCCTGATTAGTGGAAGGAGTCTATAATTGTACCAGTTCACAAGAAGGGTGATAAAACTGACTGTAGTTATTATCGGAGGATATCACTGCTATCAACTTCATACAAAATTTTATCCAATATTCTTCCCTCAAGGTTAAGTCCACACATAGGTGAAAATATTGGGGATCATCAGTGTGGGTTTCGATGTAACAGAAAAACTACAGAGCAGTTCTTTTGCATTCGTCAGATATTGGAGAAAAAATGGGAGTACAATGAGACAGTACATCAGCTATTCGTAAACTTCAAGAAAACCTATGATTCAGTTAGGAGGGAAGTATTGTACAGTATTCTGATAGACTTTGGGGTACCCGTGAAACTAGTTAGGCTGATTAAAATTTGTTTAAATGATACGTGGTAAAATTCGTATAGGTAAATACGCGTATTTGTCTGATATTTTCCCTATCCAGAATAGTCTAAAGCAAGGAGATGCTTTATCGCCACTGCTTTTCAACTTTGCTTTAGAATATGCCATTAGAAAGGTCCAGGAAAACCAGGTGGGACTGAAATTAAATGGGACACATCAGCTGTTGGTCTGTGCTGATGATGTGAATCTGCAGGGTGATAATGTAGATACCGCTGAGAAAGTGAATTCACAAAATGACCGTTATAATATTTTATTCTTTCTTGTATGCATGCCTAGCTAATTTCATAGTTGTATTTTTGGCTGTACAATAAGAAATTAAATAAATAAATCATTACATTTTGGTATTGTTGAAGAGTAACACACACCTAAGTACTTGTATTTATAATCTGACCGAATTTCGAAGAATGTCCGAGTATTTGTTACACAGTCATGTTCGAAAAAGTCTTTGTGTTACACTTTATTTTACTAAATTATTCCTGTTACATGACTTCGACAATTTTCTTTCTGAATGTTGTAGCAGGATGTATAAGTGAACCTGTGCACTTACTGAGTGTCATATGTTGCATAAGAGCTCTTAACTAGCGCATGGGAAATAGACCAAGCTCTGATACATAGAGCTGCAATGAATAGAACACTGAGGTAGGCTGGGGCAATGGGACTTGTTTGCGATTATGAAAAAAAGTTGCAATCTCGAAGCTCGATTATGTCAATGAAATTTGACAAAATAACACGGCATTTCTTGAAGAAGATTTTGAACTTCATATGGATCTTGATCTGGAATAAATAATCAAAATCATTCTGAATTTCGTTCCTGAAGAAACTTGATAAAAAGTACCTTAATGTTTTTTTTTTCATTTTGACCAGTCTTTTGCATTTTCTTTTCTTAAACGACCCTAAGACCTAAATAAAAGTGGTTTCAGGAGAAGTAAAAGAAAGAAAAAGAGAAACATATAAGGAAGGAACGAATTCGTTCTACACAGCATAAAGAATCATGGGACCCAGGAGAAACACGAACCCCCTCCGCTTCCCAGTGATCGCGAATGCTGGTCTAACAGATGTAGGCCTATCTTCTCCATTCCTACTACTCTCTCTGTCTACGTTTTACCCACTTCTTACCTTCCCTCTTCACTTCTTCTCGTAAGTCTGTCGTTATATCTCCAGAGTAAAACCCCGTGAGATGTATGGATACCTCTTTAACATCGGTTAGTCTGTGTCTGAGTGGACCAGACTTCTACTGCAGAACCGTGAGCCACGGCAGATTTCCCTTAACCAACTCCAGATGCTAGAGATATTAAGAAGATGATAGCTAGTCAGCTATTCACTAGATTCCCCATCACCACGGAACTGAAGGTTCGTTATTCAGTCCGCAAGAGTCCGCTACTGTCCTCTATCGTGAGCGAAGGTTTGCTCGCCGACAAATGTCTGTGTGCTTAATGTCAGTTTGCAAGTATTCGTAACCTTTGCATTAGAAAGTGGTGAATGGTCATCTTCATTGTTTGCATCCTATTGTGTGAATTATGTCAACCGTCAACACAACAAATATACTCAATTTTAATATTCGATCTTTATTGCTGCTACATTTTTTTTTATTATTTATTAACAATCAGAATTACGTACATTCTATAGGTTAATGGTTTCGCTAAGGACTATTACATGTCATGCGAGGAAAATGTCCATCGACATTACCTCTTCAGAAGTTGATTTGTTTTAATCAGGTCATTTGGCCATTTCCTTATATTTCGGTGGTACAAGACCATCATCAGGCAGTTATACACAGGAATAAGTACAGTCATTGAGCTATCGATATGGATCCCTATCGGTGCAACGCGTTGTACTGTATACTATATAAAATTTTTGCTTCATGTTGATGTTATAATTAAAGTAGCAAATACATAAATAAGATAAAAGATAAATACTATATATCAAGATTTATAATGTGTTGAATATATTATTAAAAATATTTAAAGTATTTTTAAAAAAAGGTTTAAAACTATATTAAAGGAGTTTCCGTATGGTAGGTTAAGAATGTGTATGCCAACTTAAATATTTAAGATCTCACTCCTCCATTGTAGACAATTGGGCAAGTCTTTGTTGTAGAATCTTTCTACGTAGTAAGCCCGTTTATGGAGCCCAAAGACAAGTTTGAAGTACGTGTTGTTAGTGTGTGGTATACTGATATGCTGTTTCCACGGTATGTATCTTATATAACCATACAATATGGTGTGTTTCTTGTCTGGGCGTATATACGTTCGGTGTGTTCTACTCTGTCCGTTGGTTTGATGTCGATGTGAATGGTCAGCCTCGTCCAGCGTAACGCTCGTACTCGTCGGATGGTTGGACTCACCCTAAATATATGTATAGTTGCAAGGAAAAGTAGCAACCCACGTGTCTGCCTATCCGATACGTAGATTTGAAGGGTGCAACGTGAACTGTAAATATAAGAATCATTAGACGTCCCGTATGGGCTGCCGCTTCTGATTCGTATGCAAGAGGCCTCTAGTTCTTATCTCGTCCAAGAGACCGACTGAGGAGTCTGTTGTTTTCAGTCTTTCAGAAAAGTTCATCGTAATAGTCCATGATCATTTAAACATCTTTCCATTTGCTGCATTCTATGCTGTTTACATAACGTCGCCGAAATGTATACATTTTATATTTTTTGGTACAATTGTGAGAATTGCAATACCATCGGTTATTCCAAAGAAATCCAGCAAAATAACGCATTTTCGAAGTTCTAATAAGAATCATCGGAGATGAATATGAAATACCGAATTAAAAAGAACAAAAACAAATTTATCACGAAGAAAGCAGTCTTCTGGGATTTGGCACTGTGTATATGTGGTGTTAACCTACGTTTCGGAAGAACGTATCGCCTCCATCTTCAGGGTAGAAGGAAAAATATAAGAAATCCGCAAGCAGACTGTCTGCTTTTACCGGTTCTCACGGTCTCTTCGCTTGCGGATTTCTTATATTTTTCCTTCTACCCTGAAGATGGAGGCGATACGTTCCTCCGAAACGTCGGTTAACACCACATATACACGGTGCCAAATCCCAGAAGACTGCTTTCTTCATAGTCACCGCCGTGAAAGCCTCAAATCTTACAAATTTGTCACGATCCAACACATGGGCCTATATGAAAAAAGGAAAACTAAATTTATGGCTCTGAAGTTGAAATCAAATTCGTGTTTCATCAATGACGTTAACATGAAGCATGCATGGATTTCCAGTTGGGATGAAATTGGACATCTAGAATCTAGGCACATTCCCCTCTTCCCCCTGTATTCGAAGTGTGAGCCTAATTATACAATCACAGTTGCTACGTGATCTCATTCGTGGTTCCGTGTAGACTGTCCCGCAATACACACAGGTGCTGCTGCGTTGCCTACACCCCTCTCACATATTGACCTCTTTTTATACGTGTATCTAAAGCAACATAGAGATTAAATAATTAATTCAATCATAGCCGGGGATTCTGAAACACGGGAATTTATATACCACTGAATTTTACTTTGAATTATAGGCAAAATGTAACAGATGACAAATTCTGATCAAAATAAGTACAGTTTGGTCAAAATATTATCATTGCGTGAAAAAGTGAACAGCATGAAAGTAAAAGCTAACATCTTCTGGAAAGCCAGTATTAATTATAGTAGACATATAAATGTGTTACATTGGCCTGCATGTTCGTACGTCGCGACAAGAATACAGGACAAAATCCTAAATGGAGATTTGAACATGTGGAGAAGTTACAAATTTATTTGGGTAATAAAAAATTCAAGTTATATTCGTCATGATATAAATAATGCAGTTTTTAAATCCATGAATCACTTGAATTTTGAACAATTTATCCTCTCGACTATTTTCCTGGACTAACTCCAAAGAGAAAAATTGTTCAAAAGCTAATAGTCTTTTGGATCATCAAAAAATTACTCACCTTTTTTTGGAAACCCAAGATTTTTACTTTCTTCATAAGAGCTCATCACAACCGAAGAAATCTAGTCCATATCCTCGCACTGTATTTCTTCAAGATCCATTGTAATTAGAGCCGGAATAGCTCAGTCGGTATAGCGACAGGCTACAGGCTGGACTACCGAGGGGTTGGAGTTCGAGGCCCGGTAAAGTCAAGAATTTCCACTTCTACATGTCGTCCAGACCGGCTCTGAGACCCACCCAGCCTCCTATCCAATGGGTACCGGGGGCTCTTTCCCCGGGGGTAAATTTGCCGGGGCGCGAAGCTGACCGCTCACCTCCAACTATCGCCGAGGTCAAGAAGACGTGGGTCTATACATGCACTCCCTCATATGTATTCATGGCGTAGTGCTTAATTAGTTAAACACAGGGACCATTTTACGAGTACCTTTCTTTTTTTTACGGTTAGAATACTGTTCTTCCATTACTCGCTGACCTCCCAAGCGATCTTCCCTCAGTTGTGGAAGAGTAAGCCCACGAATTACGAAATTCTCATTATGTAATTTTTCATTTCCTCCTGTTACTTAATTCTCTTGATTTGCAACATTTTCTTAGCACTTAACAGGAAGAAAATAGGTCTCAAAATATGTAAAATTATATTAACTGTTGCTGTATGTATGTGACCGCCTCTGTGGTCTAGTGGTCAGAGTTCCTGGCTACAAATTCAGAGCTCCCAGGTTCGATTTCCGGAGCTATTAGAGTTTTGTAGAAATAGTGGGTCTGGAACGGGGTCCACTCAGCCTCTTGACGATAATTGAGGAGCTACTTCAAGGAAATAGAGGCTGCGGTCTAGAAAATCGAGATTAACGTCCATGGGGATTGGTTGCGCTGCCCACGCGACATCCTCTACTCGCTAAAATTGGCACTAACTTCGCCGACAAGCGGCGATCGCTCGGTCAGTATAGTCCGCTTGCGAACTACAGGCCACGGAGTTTGTTTTGTATGTATGTATGTATGTATGAAACTATCCCCCACTGAAGGAAGACACTGTCTTTGATAGTGAATAACTGAGTAGAACTTTAAACCGAAGCGAGAAAATACTGTCACAAGAGAATGTGTCAGTCTACACTTGACAGAGTGCTGAAGGCCTAAGGAACCAAATGTAGACCAAACGTGCTGCAAAAGTGACAAGATATGAGAAGAATAAATGGAACCAAAATTTGGTCTAGACAAACTTAACGAATGAGAAGTCACAAAAACGAGTCTTGCAAAATTTGCGTCCGAAAAACGTACCATTTTTTCAAGCATGGAACTGTACAATACACATAGGTGTGTAGCTCATTAAACCAAACATACGTCTACGGGTGCATGGGGAATCAATCTACTGCAATATATTATATGGATCGGAAGAACACTGCCTGCTATATGGGAACGTATTCTCCAAGAGACGGTCAACAAGCATCACAGATCCTTCCCTTACAATCTCAGCTGTGTAAGTCGTTGAAATGAGTTCAGTTTCTCGCTGTCAAGGATTTGATTCCCCTAAGAGAGCAAAGATTTTTACTGGACTTCGTTATTATGTTAAAACCTCGGCCGTTGTAGAACAGATGCATAAAGATTAGATGGGGGTAAGACAGTAATAGGGTGAAGATGCTTATTTTTTCTAGTTCGGCAGCATGATAACAGATGGCGACAAGAGGCAGTTTAGCGATCCCTGGCATCATTTCGAGGAGAGATAACTCACTGATACGACTGCGCGACCGTTTCTAGAGTAACAGTGTAAACTGAATGACCAATTTAGAAAACAACGACAATGAAATACCTGATGTCCAAAGTTACTATTTTATTACAGCATCCTGTTGCATTAATATATCACTTACACACATTCACTTCCGTCTTAATGCAACTTTATTTATAATTACTCCTTTACATAAAATTAAAAATTTTGAATTAACCATTGGAAAGGAGTAATTGTAAATAAAGTTGCATTTAAGACGAACGTTTTATTCTCCCTCTCTCTTTTATTGACACTCAGACTGTACAATCTGTAAGTCAATGTGCTGACTGGTGTACAATCTGTAAGTCAATGTGCTGACTGGTGTACAGTTTAATAACTATTTATTGTACACTCTTCTGGCGAGTGCGGAATAAACATCCAGTGATGTTTTCCTCAGTTCGTTAGATCTNATGTAAACTGAATGACCAATTTAGAAAACAACGACAATGAAATACCCGATGTCCAAAGTTACTATTTTATTACAGCATTCTGTTGCATTAATATATCACTTACACACATTCACTTCCGTCTTAATGCAACTTTATTTATAATTACTCCTTTACATAAAATTAAAAATTTTGAATTAACCATTGGAAAGGAGTAATTGTAAATAAAGTTGCATTTAAGACGAACGTTTTATTCTCCCTCTCTCTTTTATTGACACTCAGACTGTACAATCTGTAAGTCAATGTGCTGACTGGTGTACAATCTGTAAGTCAATGTGCTGACTGGTGTACAGTTTAATAACTATTTATTGTACACTCTTCTGGCGAGTGCGGAATAAACATCCAGTGATGTTTTCCTCAGTTCGTTAGATCTGATGGCCAACTCCTTTTGAGTCTTCGATTTTCAAGAGGTTGTAGTAGTGGTTGAAGAAGTGGGTCGGAGTGATTTTCTAGTTTGTTGAAGTACTTGGTGCTGTTTTCTCGGATGACTTCCGTTACATAAGGAGTTTTTAGATCTGTATGTAGGGTGCGTTTGGATACATACCCTGGTGCGTTCGTGATGATTCGGAGTATTTTGGACTGGGCACGCTGTATAATGGCGATGTTGGATTTGCTGGCGCAGCCCCAGAGTTCTATGCCGTATGTCCATATAGGCTTGATGACCGTTTTGTAGATTAGTAACCTGTTTTCGATGGAGAGGTGGGATTTTCTTCCTATGAGCCAGTTGAGTTCTTAGGTTTTTTGGTCAATCTGTTTTCTTTTCTTGATTATATGTTGTCTCCAGTTTAGCTTGTTGTCAAAGGTTAATCCTAGGTATTTGACCTGTTCTTTTGGTTGTATGTTGATGTGATTTATTTGCACTGTGGGGCAGGTGCCTTTTCGGAGGGTGAAAATTGTTTGTGTGGACTTTGATTCGTTTACCTTGATTTTCCATTTGTTTAGCCACGCTTCTATGAGGATTAGATGATCCTGTAGATGAGAGGAGACTGTGGTTGGATAAGACGAAAGTGAATGTGTATAAGAGATTCAATGATACTGTCGCTTGCCACCGGAAATCCGGAACGTAACTTCCATGGAAACGCAGTACCAGCGGGCTTTTGCCTAGGAATTCCTTAAGCAACAAATGCGTTTCCCCGCATTTGTATAGGATTAAGTAATTGAAAAAGCGGCCAAGGCCCAAAGAGCTGCAGAGCCATAGCAACAAATGAGAAAATAAAGTCATTCGTACTATATAACGCAGTCTTTACACCCTCCTTCATTTAACCATCCAATTAATTTTTCGTGAAGTGTGCAACCGTTTATATTTATCATTACCCGTCCTTTCCGTCATCTTATTCTCCTTAACACATATGTTCTCAGGCACTCTCATTCAATATTCATCTCTTAATGTGAGAGACCAAGTTTCATACCCATGCAGTACAGTAGGTACAGTTGTAATACTGTGTGTTATAATCTTCAAATTTTCAACTACCAGCTGAGCGAAGGGAAGATTCTGAACTGACTAGTAACAAGCATTATCCTAATTCAATTTCCTCTTAATTTATTCTTGCATGCAACTTTGATTTGTAACTTCCGCTCCCAAATATATAAACTTTCACATTTCCAGGGAATTTATTGGCTGTCTTGAAAGTTGTTACCTTGATTATTAATTCAACAGATAGCCATGAGAGGTATAGAGTAGTGGAGGTACAGCTCCATGCAGTCTTAACCTCAGACTGATCATTTCCTCGCCCCATCTGCCTTCTTCACGGGGAAACAACACTTTGGATCTGCTGGATAGGAGGCTGGCTAAGCCCCAAAGCCGGTCTGGATGTTATTTTTGCCCTTGCCAGTAACCGAAACCCAACTCACCAGTTGGCCAGCCCATATCCTACCCCCTGCAAGAACTAAATTATTCCTATCCTTCAGTTTCTGCTTACTAGCGTCAGACGGAGCAGAAAGCCAGACCCAACCCGCCTCAATTCCGAACTCCATAAATTCAATATGTGAAACAGCTGTTCTTCCAAGAGAATATTCAGACAAACGAATGAATAGATGGACAAACATAACCTCCTCTATGTGAAATTATAATTTTATTTTAATAAAATCTGTCTTCTAAAACGCCATGTTGTCTAGCAGAAGTTTACCGACCTTTCAGAGGAACGTAATACGTATTTTCCTCTTCGCTCTGACGCCCATCTCCTACTCTGAAAAATTAAATATCGAGTTCCTCCGAAATGTCGGTAAACTCTACCAGGCTGCACAACGTCACGTACACAAGACATTTTTCTTCACATATACCGTTATACTAGCATCAGATCTCAAATACTTGTTACGTTATGTGGGTGTGAAAGTTGGTCTGTGCACACTCACCACAGGGTGTGGACTGGTGGGGGCCCTACTTGAGGGCGAAATGCTGAGTAATGCTTTCGGTACAAAAGGGGCACGCGGTAGCGTAGTGGTTGAGGCACTATGCTACAAACCGGAAGGTCGCGGGTTCAAGTCCCGATGAGGTCATTTATTTGTGCTAACTCACCATACAAATAATAATAATAATAATTGAAATATATAAATTTACAACGAAACAATTATTTATTTTAATGTTTGGAAGGATCATGGACAATGTAAAATGTGATAGCATCAAATAATTCGAGTTTAGAATATGTCAATATGCAGTGATAATAATAATTCAATCTGATTCTTTATTTTAACTATAATAATTTGAAAATTGTTTTAAAAGTGCTAACTACATTTGTGTGATATATATATATATACACACAGGGTGGAGCAGAGGAAACTCATGTTTTTCACATAAGAATAACTTTGTTGATTTTCAAGATAAAATCTTTTTAATTACACAAAAAGAAGGTATTTTAATGCATTTTTAACTTACATTATATGCGGAAATTAACGTCAGTCAGATGATGTCCTTGCTGGACACACATTTGGAGCCTCTCAAAATTCTGCATCGCATTCTCCACCCTGTCTTGGCACAGCTGTGATTTCTTGACGAATGGAAAGTTACAGCTTTTGGGTCGTTAGTGGTCTCTTCGTGTACACGTTTGCCTTGAGGTATCCCCACAAAAAAAGTCACAAACCGATAGATCGGGGGATCGTTTGTCCTTACTTTTTTAAATACATCGACATGTTAAACAACTTCCTGCATCCAGAACTCCAAAGGCGTCGGATAAACATGAGACAAATGTGGTTCCAGCAGGATGGTGCCACAGCTCACACGGCGAGAGCATCGATGTAAGTTGTTCGATGCATGTTCCTCCAACATGTGATCTCCCCTTTTTTGTGATGCTCCTCGGCCCCCGCGCTCCCCTGATCTATCGGTTTGTTGGGGATACCTCACGGCAAGAGTGTACACGAACAGACCACTAACGACACAAGAGCTGAAACTCTCCATTCGTCAAGAAATCGCAGCTGTGCCGGAAGACATGTTGGAGAATGCAATGCAGAATTTTGAGGAGAAGCTCCAAATGTGTGTCCAGCAAGGACGTCATCTGACTGACGTTATTTTACGTACGTAATGTAAGTTTAAAATGCATTAAAATACCTTCTTTTTATGTAATTAAAAAGGTTTTATGTTGAAAGTCAACAAAGTAATTCTTATGTGAAGAACATACGTTTCCTCTGCTCCACCCTGTGTATATATAGATAGATAGAGAGAGGGAGAGAATCTCTATATACCAACTTATTTCCATCCATAAGGGATGTATGCTTCGGCTTAAATGGCTGTCTCCGTATTAAGCATATCTTCCCCCTCCCCTATTATCGTTCCACTCGGGGATAAACAGAAAAAGAGAGAGGAAAGAAATTCAAAAAACATTCACAAGGGAGCCCTGAGAATTTATAAAACACATATGTAATATGCATCCATACGTTTTTTTTAAAGGATGTGACATATCCCGTAAGGGAAGAAAGTACAACGGCCATAGGCAAAAGCTAAAAGGAAAGCTTCAGTATTCATAAGGTCCGTCTTCTCGAGATTGTAAAGGAAAATGTGAACGGTCGTCAGTTAACAATCAGTTTCCTCTGAGATGAAGTAGGTAGTGATTTGGGCTTTAGAAAGAGGCCTCTTAGACTAATATACAGAGCATCAGACATGTATAGCTAAGAAAAAAAAGTGTTTCGTAAGATAAAATGCACGCAAGAAAGATGACGGATCTTAGCTTGGGATATTCAGCGTCAAGAAACCTTGTAGCCTGGTACGTGGTTGCCAAGGCTTCGGATAACCTACAGACTACAAAATCTGTAGGTCATGGAGCGAATAAGGCCTAAAAGCATTGTACTTACTTATGGAGCTGAGCCCTTCTTAAGGAGCCCTCAATTCTGCAGCTACTCAAGAATTTTCCAGCATTTTATGGAACCCGAAGGTTCATTGCCGTGTTCACAGGAGCCCTCCACTGATCCATAACCTGAGCCAGATCAATCCAATCCATACCATTCTATCATATCTAAGATCCATTTTAACATTTTCCACCCACTTACGCCTTGGTCTTCCTAGTGGTCTCTTTCCTTCTAGCTTTCCCATCAATATCCTATATGCATTCCTCTCCTCCCCCATTCGTGCTACATGCCTTGCCCATCTCATCGTCCTTGACTTGATTATTCTACTTATACTTGGAGAAGAGTACAAGTTATGAAGATCCTCATTATGCAGTTTTCTCCGACATCCTGTCACTTCATCTCTCTTCGATCCAAATATTCTACTAGCACCTTGTTCTCAAACACCCTCAGTCTATGTTCCTCCCTTAGTTGTCACAGTAAGACAGTAATGTGAATATTCGCCGCTGTGAAAAGTCTCAAATAGTATCATGTAATAGGGTCAGTCCTTGTTACAAAAAAACCTGAGTTCTTCATTCGTTTCCTGGAATTTGTTAAGCTTCATGGGTATCCAATAAATTAATTCCTCATTTCGAAATATTCAGTTCGTTAGATTTAAAATTATAATAGCTTCATCTTCTGGGATATAACGCCATGTAGTCCGTCGAAAGCGACGTTTCAGAGCAGCAATCATGACTCCCCTTGCTACTTACTTCATGCTTGTTTCTTATTTAGCCTACAATTCGACCCTTAAAATAGAGACGATATGTCTCTGCGAAGCGTCGTTTGACTTCCAGCCAAACACAGGTTATTATATACCAGAAATTAGAACCCTTCGTTTCTTGTATTTTGAGACACTTTATTTAAAAGTTCCCTTCACAAAATTCTCTTACGTTTGCAGGTTGTCTTTTTCCATCTGTTACACAGTGAGTACAATTATAGTTTTGTATGTATTAATAATCAAGTTTATAGATAAGGAACACAGGGATTAGGAAGTTTTTAAGTGAATTGTATACTTTTTAAAATGTGAAAACTTGGACGGCGTTCACGTTTGTTTGATTATTCTTGCATTGGAGAAGTGCAGCTTATTATAGCCTGTGTGTCTTCGAGTTGAGTCAAATGTAATCCTGCATACACTCATCCGTACACACAGACGTGCGAATCTCGCGATCAGAACGCAATTTGATTTCCTGTGTAACTCCCAGGGCACTGGCTACTACAGGGGTCCGTAGTGCAAACGGCTAGTTGGCTGGACTGCTGCGTAGGAGGTATCAGTGCAAAAGTGATCCACAGCTCCGCAGATCTGTCATCTGGAACTGAGGTAGGCTCCGGTGTATCACAAGTTAAAAATCGGAAGTATGACAACTCTATATATATCTCCAGGAAAAATCCGGTATATAATATATTGTGACGTCCTGCCTGAAAGCCGGATTATAAGACGTCCATTACTAGTCAACGGCTAGCAATTACTAGGCAGCAATGCCTAGGAAATCATTGCGCCGTATATGAAAGCCTAACAGTGTGGTTTTCACCGTTATTTTCAACGAAATGTATTCCCGCGGTAACAACAGATTCGTTGCATAGCAGCGGGCGAAACGAAACCCTTAGACAAAATGTTCCCTATTCAGTCCGAGTGCAGGATATAACAGTCCTACTTCGACAAGAGACTAGCTAGCTACAGTCTATTCACTACATACTGATAACGTCATTATTTCACAGACAACTGCATAGTATTTTTAACATCATAATCTAAAGCTTTGAATGCCGGTCACGGTAGCCGAACGGTCTAAGGCATGCACTGTCTTCGCTCGCTCGGAAGCCGGGATCGTGGGTTCGAATCCCACTCAGGGCATGGATGTTTGTGTGCGTTTTCCTGTGTTTGTGCACAGGTAGAGTCCTTGCGACGAGCTGATCACCCGCCCAAGGAGTCCTACCGAATTTGTAAGATCTAGAAAAACCGAAGTGAACGGAGAAGTTCATGGAGGTAGGCCTAGGCCCACTGGGGCTGTAGTGCCAAGTTAAAAAAAAAAATTTTGAATGAAAGAGTTATTTGTACTTGGACTTTAGCCGGATGTATAGCATAGCAGTGCGTGAGATGGTTTCCACAAATTGAAGGACACTTAACGAAACTTTGTGTCAACGTCATGTCGCTTAAGCCATCCCCACATTGGCACTTTTTTTTTTAATTTTAGACCGTCTTTAACGATACAACATGGCGAGCAGACTCACTTACTGTACGAGTAGACAATAGCTTCTCATTTTATAGAAAAATAATTCGCAATATTTCGAAAATTGAATACATTCTTTCCTAATTACTTCATACAAATTTCCCATAATGACATATATCACGAGCCGGGATAGCGACTGGCTACTGGCTCCACGACGGAGGAGTCGGATTTCGAGTCCCTGTAGTGTCGGAATTTTCTCTTCTCCACCTTGTCCACACCAGGCTTTGGGGCCCACCCCGCCTTCTACCCAATAGGTACCGGGGGCTCTTTCCCCCGGGGGTGAAGCGGCAAGGGCGTGAAGCTGACTACTCACCTCCAACTCGGCCGAGATCAAGAATATGTGGATCTATATATCCACTCCCCCATACGCCTTCATTGTATAGTGCTTAATTAGTTAAGCACAAGAAAACTTTACATTTACCTTGCCTTACTAATTATATATATACGACATTTGGCGATAACATGCGTAGACATAATTTTTGCCAGACGAACGGCGATGCATATTGGAATATATGTACGCAAATACTGAGTATTGGTATTATTTGAATTCAGTTCCTTTTTCCATAAATCTATAGCCGTCTTGCTCTATACTTTTTTAGAACAGAGGATGAATATTAAATTTATATTCTTAATGATATGAATATTAACTAAAATTGACACATGTTTATAAAGTTTCACGCATTTCAAGATATGTAGCGGAGTGTATAACGCAGGTTTCTATATTGAATAAGAGTTTTAAAAATTGTTGGAAGACTAGAATTGACAAACACTCCAACTGTCCAAAGATATCTTCAAAAATGATTTACATCTGGGGGAGGGGAGAATGAGGAATAAAAACGAAATTAGTGCTTTCAAATTATTAAGTGGACTGAACAGGAAAATGGAAACATTTTTTACTGAAGATGTGACTTTTAATGAATAAGCAAATTGGCAAATGAAGCCTGCACACACACACACACACACACACACACACATATATATATATATGATTAAAACTGTGCTTTAAAGGAATTACTGGTCAAGTTCACATGAAAATGATGTAAAGTTTCAGTACTCTGCATAACAAATAAGCTCATAAAAGTGTGTAATGAGCACTTGGCCCTGGTTGGGTACGACACCTCTGGAAAACCGAACTGCGGCCACATATTAAAATTTCCTTCAAGGACTGCATACTATTGCGTGTGTGTGTGACACAACGAATAAGCAATTAACTTACCACCACATTTGTGTCAGTTGAATTTATTAAATATGATAAAACTACGCTACCTGTTTCGTCAACGTAAAATGAGATTAGCCCACACTAAAAATCGTACTTAAAAATCATACGTAACATAATTATACTTACCAATTTTACGAAGATTGACACTATTTAATATAACCAAAATGTGAAACTGAGTTGACGTGTGCCAATAACGATGTAAATTTAAATTAAATTATACTATTTTACATATACATTATTTTATAAATAATAACAATTGTAATATGGATCCATAGTAATTATAATTCAGTATTTTATAGCTTTAATTGATGTACCGCCTGATGATGGCTCCAAGCGAGATGAAACATGTCGCATAATTTTAATAAAGTTAATAAACTCAATTGATACAAAGGTGGTGATGTGTTGATTGCTTATTTATGTTAGATATACAACAAACACAACCCGTGGCCTGTAGTCCGCAAGCGAACTATACCGACCGAGCGACCGCCGCTACAGATAGATCAAGGATTATAAAGTAAGTAAGTAAAGCTATCCCTGTAACAGACCATGAAGGCCCATAGGGTTGTGAGACGTTGAGGATCCCACATTATCTACACAATCGGCTCAAAGATGGCGGTAAGGTTGTCAGCCTTACTCGCCGGCCGCCCTTCAACCCCCAGGAAGATTCCTGTTACTCATTTCTGTTAGAGGCTGAGTCCACTCCAGGGCCATAGTTCGGCTGGAAGGATTAGGTCATTTGACAAATCCAAATACTTCTTCGGGATTAAAACCCGCGACCTTTCGGCTTGTATAGCATAGTGCCTCAACCAACTACGCTACCTCCTGCCCCCAAATGATGTCTTGTTAGAAAATAAAAATTTGTTCCAATTTGAATCAAGTCAATATTCTAAACTTACGAACATATATGTTCATACGTCTTATATGCAAAAAGTGGGGGAGAACAGAAAGCAACTGCGTGCTACTTCTGGACTGTCATTTTTGTGATCAACTTACCCTTATTTACTCAAAAACAGCTTAGAAATTTACATGAATTCGAAAAAAAAAATTGTAATATGTATGCTGCTTTATTAATGAAAAAAAAATGTCTGTCCATATATTCTTGCATATCGGTCAAGTATATTGGATTAATAATATCGGGTCACTCCATACAGCGTTCAAAAAAGTAACATTTGCCCACATGTGGCCTATATCATGTATTTGCTTGCAGGAATAGCATATGGACTTGCCCTGGACCAGTTTTGCACTGGCGCGTGTTACAGTAGCCTAGGAAAACTCAATATTCAACCAAGTGGAAACCTTGTTAAGGGCCTGGCACTGAGATGGAACGCGGCATGGGCTATGTGATATGATATGCAGATGTCGCCAGCGCAGTAACACAGAGGGGCTGTCGTGGGAGTTTGCAATTAAGATGACCGCTTCTGGGTGAGGTGAAGCGAATGAATGTAATCTTGATCTATATCATGACGCCAGAACTGAATTACAGATACATCTGCTTACGTAAGCACTAGTTTTGTTTCCATTTAATGAAGAAAGCAATTCGACAAGTCTCTAGAAACGTATGACTACGAGATAAAGACTGAGGGAATTAGTTTACGTATAATCCCTGATCGGTACGCGGTAGAGTAGTTTGTTGAGGCACTATGCTACAAGTCGGAAGGTCGCAGGTTCAAGTCCAGATAGGGTCATTGGATTTTTTTTCCAATTGACCTGATCCATCCAGCCGCACTATGGCTCTGGGGTCGACTCAGCCTCTAACAGAAATGAGTACCAGGAATATTCTTGGAATATTCTTGGGGGTAAAGGGCGACCGGCAAGTAAGGCTCACAACCTTGCCGCCATCTATGACCAGATTGTCTAGAAGATGTGAGAACCTCAACATCTCACAACCCTATGTACCTCCATGGCTTGTTACAGGGATATATTTACTTACTTAATAATCCCTGATCTAATAGCAGATAGGGAGTCGGGGTAGCGTGTTCAGTATAGCGACTGGCTACGGGCTGGACGACCGAGGGGTCGAAGTTCGAGTCCCTTTAGAGTAAAAATTTTATCTTCTACACGCTGTCCACACCGGCTCTAGGGTCCGCCCAACCTTCTATCCAATGGGTACTGTGGGCTCTTTCAACGGGGGTAAAGCGGCCGGGGCGTGAACCTGACCACTAACCCCCAGCTAATGCCGAGGTCAAGAAAATGATGATCTATACATCCACTCCCCCATACGCCGTCATGGCGTAGTGCTTAATTAGTTAAGTGCAGGGACAGCTTTACCTTTACCTAATAGCAGATATTAACACAAGAAGGCTGGATTGTGTGTGTGCGCGCGCGCGCTTCAGTATCTATGGTTGTTTGTGTCTGTGTAAAATTTAAGTTAAAAGCATTCGTTACGAAACCTCGAATAATGTCAAATAAACGTACACGTGTCAAACTATGCAGGGATCTTACTTAACGTGCTAACAATTCAGTAATCCGAGAGAACTAGAATCAAGCAATAATATAGGTTGTAAATTGGCCAGTGTGCTCTGAGAATAAAAATGTGAGGCAGATTACTGAAGCACAAGAATGAAACTGAGGCAAATAAATACTAGTAATTTTGTCTAACTCAATACAGAAAGCTGGATTTGTTGGAGCGTTGATCAAACAAGAGTGGCTAAGAATATTTTTGGAATTAATTGAAAAGGTATAAAAAAGTGGGAAAGGCCATACTAAGAAAACCGGAAGGAGAGGTTGGTTTACTAAAGCCGAAACTGAAATGATGTAAGTGAAGCGTACATATGAGATAATAAGAAATATCTGTCATAAAGGAGGCCAAGTTTTTTAGAAGACCTTAGAATTAAGGGGCAAGGAATTAATTAAGACGTATTATTTTGAGAACAAGCTTCAATGTGATGATGGTGCAGCGTGGACTGGATTCATTTGGCAGAACAGGGCTTAGTAACAGACGGTTGTGAAGATAGAAGAGAACTTTCTGCTTTCGTGAAGTGCGCAAAATGTCTCAACCAGCTGAGAGACTGTGAGCTTCTTAACTAACACTTTGCTCCATGGATCAGATGGTAGTTAATTATGGAGATGCGCTGTGAGCATGCGCGTCGCCAGAACTGTTGCCTAGGCAGAGGGGCAGCAAGAAAACTTGCCAGCCAATTTATATTTAAAGAGTTTACATATCTTCCTAGGGTGTTCATGATACAAGAATATTTGTAAAATAATTTCAATTATTGGTTTCATGCTAAGACTGCCTCTATGGTCCAGTGTTTAGAGTTCCTGACTACAGATCCAGAGGTTCCAGGTTCGATTATGAGCGCTACCAGATTTTATGAGAAATAGCATGTCTGGAACGGGGTCACTCAGCCTTGTGAGGATAATTGAGGACCTATTTGAAGGAAATAGCGGCTTCGGTCTACAGAACCGAGATTAACGGCATTGGAGATCCATTGCGCTGACCACATGACGTCCTCTATCCGCAAAAGTTGGCACTAACTTCGCCGAAAAGCGGCGTGCGCTCGGTCGGTATAGTTCGCTTGCGGACTACAGGCCAGGGAGTTTGGTTTTTTGCTTTGTTTACAAAATTTAAGAGGGTGTGGATGTCTGTGTCCCCTTCCCCCCACCATCTGCGCCCATTCTTGTGAGGTCTGAGGTGATGCATCTCGCTCAGAACCGTATCCAGCGACAGACCTTGGCAATAACGGTGTTGAATCCTTTGTTACCAGGGAACTGGTTTGAATCTTCCTTTATTAGCGTACTGTGTCTCCTCATCTCTCTTTCTTCGTTCTGTCTTTACTTTTCCTCATTTTCTGCCTGCTGAATCAGCCCTTATTATGGTTGCAACTTCTCTCTCACATCTTCTGTCCTTGAAGTAGGCCCTTTACAGCCACTGTTTTCTTACTCTTTCTCTCGCGGTCTTTCCTCTATCTCCCGTTGGTCCACTCAGCGTCTGTAAACTTGGAAAAAACGAGCATTTTAAGGGCCCCGTATCCTTTCATATTCGTTCTCCGTATTCCTATTGGCTCGCTCTAGGCTCCGGTCCCGGCAACAGCTTTTCCTATATTCGTACCACATTTTCCACATTCCTCTTACTCCTCAACCCTGAAGATGAAAGCAGCACGTCCCTCCGAAACCTATGTAAATGCCTACCAGACTATCAGGCGTCACATCAAAGAAAAGAGTAATCATCTGAGAACTAGTTTTGTCTCTTCTTTGATCAGTTACGAGTATTTAGTCGGCTGCTCAGTTATTTGGTTAGCTGGGTAGTTCGTCAGCTTGTTAAGAGTTCTGGTAGGATAAAACGATCCGTAGTCCGTTGAAAGTCAACCGAAACGTCGGAAGAACATCCCCTCCATTTCCATTCTCGTTTCCAACTTAGACCCCCCCGAAGAGGGAGTCGCCATCTTTCCCCGAGCCGTCGCTTGACTTTCAACAGACGTTTCGGCCTTATATCCCGGAAAACAGAAGCCATGTTAAGCGGCTGGTTAGTTGGGCAGTTGATTGTTTTTTTAGTTAGCTAGTTGCTTACCGAGCCAGCTAGCGAAGTTACTTAGTTGTTCGGTTAGTTTCGGTTAGAAATAAATATCAACTTGTTTCTTGAACCTACTTCTGAAACGTTGAATTGGTAATAATAAAATATTCATAGTTTTTAACTCTTCAATGTGGGGTGGGACTAAGTCCCTTGTACTGCGGCCACTTCTGGCCTATTGTACCAGCCCCAGATGATAGGTGAGGGTGATTGTGGAGCAATCGGTGGAATGAAGATTGGCAGGGGGAACCGAAGTACTCGGAGAAAACCTGCCCCAGCGCCACTTTGTCCATCACAAATGCCACTTGACCATACCCGGGATCGAACCCGGGCCGCCGCGGTGGGAAGCCAGCGACTAACCGCTGGAGATATGGCGCGACCTGTAGGTCTTATATTCAAAGGAATGCGTATTAAGCGATATACAGTCAAACGCCATTAAAGTTTCTGTACCGTACAGACTCCCTACTGATTGTTACATCAGTCTGTAACTAAACTATGTCTGCAATAAATATATATAGAAAACAATCAATTATTAAAAATCTTACAGATCTCGTATAGCAAGAAGAAGTTCTGGAAAGAACTAATCGTCTATTTTCCTTTGATAAGACACGTACTGAATAGAAAACGACGCTTCCAACAATCCTTCGTTGCCGCGGTGAAGTTTAGACCGAGCCGTTAAATAACAACGATAGAGGGATACACAGAGGGATTCACATTTTCTCCTTTGATACGACTTGGACCTATATAAAAAGACGCCTCCAAGAATTCTTTTATTGTTGCGTCTATTCTTTCCCTCGGAAACGTCCATACCTAGCTGTTGCCTAGCAAATATATATGGGATACACACAGAAACACACAAACTGATGGGAGGGATTCATGAAGTACAAAATTGAGATTGTCTCAGGTGCCATTATATACGTACTAAGCTACATAAATATTGGTTCAGGTAATCAAACATTAATGCGGGGGATACACAGACACACAGACAACATCAAGATCGTTGGGAAAGTAGGTTAAAAATCTACATTCCAAATTGGTTGTCGATTTTTACACTTTATTATTTTTTGAAGCGTACAGGTTCAACAAGATAAAAATTAACCTCACGAAAGAGACGGTATTTTTCTTATCATCCACCTCGAAAACAACAGTCAAAAAATATGAACTATATAATCCGCCTTATCTCGCAATTCTCATCAAGTTCCATAATTACGTGGCATTTTTATCAACTTTATTAAATGAAATTTGCTGGGAGAATGGGCCTGTCTCGGCCCTCATGAATTAGTAATGTCCTTTCCACGAGAGATTGTCCCCACCAAGGCTGAGGTAGCGGGCAGTTCAAGTCGCATCCAGGCGCAGTAGCACCGTATAATGCGTCATATAAGTCTAATTAGTCCAGGCGATGAGAATGTAGCTACAGCTGAGCCCTGTATTGTACTTCGAGACCTCCGACACACGATCAACATCTGCATGGCCACGGTTTGTTTATTTAAATATGCCATCTCAACTGAAGAATTCATATAGGATCTATCGAATAATAAATTAGGTCGTACGTAATCTTAAGGTGGTAGGATTGGATCACGCTTGAGAATTTATATTTCTATATGGTTTTTTCTTTTCTTACGTAGCAGAAGTCTTGCAATGGACTCGTTGTCAATTCTGCCAATAGCCTCAGACATCTGACAAATAATCAGCGTCTGCATGGCCGGAATGTACTAATTTTTAACGAATCACAGTCAGTCAGTCGATCCAGCATTGTAAACTAATGTTAGACAACTCCCGCAACATACACGCGGCCAACAGTATAGGGACAGTGTTTTCTACGTCATCGGACGGGCTGTTGCTATGCAACGCGCGCTGTGACGTCATACAACAGTACATGGCCGTCACGTGACATGATACTTGCGCGGTCGGTGACGTCACACAGCAGTAGTGAGTAGCGCTCATGTGATATTTGTTTACAATGATGCGTTGTCTGCCTTCGGCTATATAAGTTAGTGTCATAATTCTCGGAGTTCCGAGAGAAGCACGCGAATGGAGTACAGAAGAATGCAAGAGATCGGACTGTGAGGATCTAAAGCGTGGTTTAGAAGACTCTGACCGCGCAATAGCTCAAGCGATTAGTCGTTGGCTTCCCACCGCGGCGGCCCGGGTTCGATCCCGGGGTCTGGTCAAGTGGGATTTGTAGTGGACAAAGTGGCGCTGGGGCAGGATTTCTCCGAGTACTTCGGTTCCCCCTACCAATCTTCATTCCACCAATTGCTCCACAATCACCCTCACCTATCATCTGGGTCTGGTACAATAGGCCAGAAGTGGCCGCAGTACGTGGGACTCAGTCCCACCCCACTAGCAATAAAAAATAATAGAAGACTCTGTGTGTGCTGTGGTGCAGAGATATCTGGAGTGACCTGAAGAGCTAGTCCCTGTGTTTAATTGCATTACTAGGAGAGGACTAGTGCGTGTGCGTGCAACAGTGAATTATGAACTGTATGCAAATGAGCAATAGCGCTATATTTAGATGTAATTATTAGAGAATGTGTAACCAAGTGTTAATAAATCCAATCATTCGAATCATAACTCGTCATTTCGTCACGCGCACGCGCACGTGACAAAAGTAAAGGTAAAAAAAAAGGCAGTGCTATCCCTGTAAGAGGCCCTGTAGGCTCATAGGGTTGTGAGATTTCGGGCTCCTATATTTTCAATACAGTCGGTTCATAGATGGCAGTAAGGTTGTCAGCCTTATACGCCGGCCGCCCTACACCCCCAAGGAAGATTCCTGGTACTGAGGGTGTTTGAGAGTAGGGTGTTGAGGAGAATATTTGGACTGAAGAGAGATGAAGTGACAGGAGGTTGGAGAAAACTGCATAATCAAGAGCTTCATAACTTGTACTGTTCTCCAAGTATAATTAGAATGATCAAATCAAGAAGATGGGCGAGACATGTAGTACGAATGAGGAAGAAGAGAATGCATATAGGATATTGGTGGGAAAGCCAGAAGGAAAGATACCACTGGGAAGACCAAGGCCTAGGTTGGAGGCAATATTAAAATGGATCTTAGAGAAATAGGCTGGGATGGTATGGTTTCGATTGATCTGGCTCAGGATAGGGACCAGTGAAGGGCTCTTGTGAACACGGTAATGAACCTTTGGGTTCCATAAAATGTTGGGAAGTTCTTGAGTAGCTGCACAATTGGCGGCTTCTCAAGAAGGGCTGAGTGACTGAGTGACGTTCTATTTTTTGAGATTGGATTTGAGTGAGTACTCAGCCTCTAACAGAAATGAGTACCAGGAATTAATTAAATGATTTTCCTGGGGAGTGAAGCGCGGCCGGCGCGTAAGGCTGACAACCTTACCGCCATGTCTGAGCCGATTGTCTAGATAATGTGGGACCCTTAACGTCTCACAGCCCTATGGGCCTTCACGGCATCTTACAGGGATAGCTTTACTTTTTTTATACATATATATTTTAGTTGTTGGGGGCACGCGATAGCGTAGTTGGTTGAGGAGCTATGCTACAAGCCGGAAGGTCGCAGGTTCAAGTCCCGATGAGGACATTGGATTTTTTTTTTCCAATTTACCTAATCCTTCCAGCCGCACTATGGCCTTGGGTTGACTCTAACAGAAATGAGTACCAGGAATTAATTAAATAATTTTCCTGGGAAGTAAAGCGCTGCCGGCGCGTAAGGCTGAAAACCTTACCGCCGTCTCTGAGCCGATTGTCTAGATAATGTGGGACCCTTAACGTCTCACAACTCTATGGGTCTTCACGGCCTCTTACATGAATAGCTTCCTTTTTATACTTACTTTACGCTAGTTAAGATATAGGTAGGACTGTCGCTTGGGGTTGCGGAGCTCTAGTAAAATCAACCTCTGCGACAAACGAAAAACTTAATGGCTCTTACTTTATCAATTAAAAGACAGTTTATTTTTGTTTATAACGTCGCATCAGAAATTTATATGTCGTTGATACATAGCGATATCTGCTATTAATCACAATAGGGAATAGGGGAATAACTGTCATAACTGTCCCACAGTCTAATTTCTGACAGTTTTAACTGTTAATTTTCAGTTAGTTTTTAGTATTGGTCTTTTAGAAATATATCAACTTAGTTTGTACCTATATAGCCATCTATCTATTTATTTAACTATGGCTCTACAGTCCCTTTGTTGGACCTTGACTGTTTTTCATTTTCTTAATCCTATATACAGATCGGTAGACCCCCTTGGACTGGGAATCAGTCCATCGGAAGGCCGCTACCTACACACAGAAAAACACAAAGACAGAATAAACGCACACAGACATGCATATCTCAAGTGGGATTCGAACCCACGATCCCAGTGTTCGAGCAAGCGAAAAGAGTTTATGCCTTAGACAGTGCGGCCACTGTGATCCACACATGGTTTGATTCTAGATGCTAAAAATAGATAAAAACAATTGTAACGGACATAAGTAACGTGATCGAGCAATGAAATACAACAAAATAACTTAAAGAACCGAAATGGGAGCTGCCGCTATTGATGAAAGTGATCACAAAATTGAAGCGTGGAACTCCAAATCTGCGGGTTCCGCAATGGGCTAGTAGCCCACCCGGTGAAAGAATCAGCTAAAATGTAGAAAATGTAGCTTGAAAATCAGCCGAGGAACCCTGACACAAATAGGACCTTGAACAAATCTAAAAACGAATCTGAAATATTATACATATATACGAGTACTTCACTCTTTTAATTCTAAAATCTGTTAAATTGGGTAATTCACACGAGGGAGGCCCTCAATTAATAATTATAAATCACGCAGTAATTGACAGATGAAAACAAAACTTGGCGAGCAAATACCTCAGTAGATCACAAAGTACACAACACACAACACGTAGGAAACATCTGACCATAAGCCTACACAACCTCAAGTTGACATCTCCCATCATCGGGACGAATTAACAAGGAGGAGCCTAGCATTTTACTACAAATGTTTTAAACTTTTAAATATTTTAATATTGACGGTTTAATTTGAGGGCAATTTCGGATGGAATGCGAGAGTTGAACGTGCATTCAATATTCCTAGAAAGTGTTGTGCTTTTACACTTCGACATTTGTAGCAGCGTCCACGCAGCATATATACTGTGTACATTAAACAACGCCAGTGTTTTCATGTGTTTGTAATATGTGCCTCTGATGATGGTTTTCTTAAACCGAAACATGTAAGGCAAGTGTGATAAAGAAGTGACCTAAAAACATTGTTACACTCGACGGATTTTTCATTGACTTTGTGATTGATAGTGTAACGGACCAAAATGAAACAATTAAAAAAAAAACTCAGTAGATGTTGCGATAAACTGGTTTACAGAAGACGCTGAAATTGATTTCCATGCCTGTAGACAAGGAAACATGCCTCTTCATTTTCACGAATGTTGCAGCTAAGATGGCTGGAGGAATTCGAACAATTTCGCTGGTATCATCTCTTCATATCGTCAACGATGCGACGTTTGTGCTTAAACAGCAGATCACGCACAGAAAGACGTCCAGCGGAGTCTTGTCCGGAGATCGGAAGGGCCACATCTCGCTTGAGGTAATCTTATCATAAAAAATCTTTTGACTTCTTCCAAAGCCCATCAGGCGCATGACAAGTCGCCAAATCTTGTTGAAAATAACCAAGTATCAGCTCCCACTCATCTGAAAACCTCGCAGTAGAAATCGATATTGACGGTCGTTTGGAATAAAATGGGTTCAAATCATGCGAGTGTAAGATAGAACACATCATATCTCACTTTATGTAGATGGAAGGACTTCTTATGAACAGTATGAAGATTTGCAGTAACCCACACACGAGTTTCTATCAGTTAAACTATCGCGACAAGTAAAACCACGTTTTGTCAGAAAACCGCTTCATGTTCAAGACTTCGGTATTTTGGGAAACAAATATTTGAAATCACTGGCAATAGCAGGCACCCAGTTAGTATTGCAAAGTACACAGTGTTACCAATTGTCGTTTTCTTCTGCAATATATTACGTGATTTTTAATTTGGGGCCTCCTCCGAATGAATCATTCTTTGTAAGGTAGATGAATCCCAATATTAAGAGACCAACAGCACATTTATCTTCAGTAATTTATTCTGTTAAACATGGACCTTAACAGTAACAGAAGAGAATGCGCTGAGAATGTTCGAGAGAAAAATAAGACGCAAAGTATACGGACCAGCGATGGAAAATAATATATGGAGGATAAGATACAATGAAGAGATAAACACATTACTGAAAGGAGAAGATATATAGTAAGACTGATCAAGTCACAGAGAATAAGATGGTTGGGACATGTCGAAAGAATGGAAGATAATGCAATGCCAAGGAGAATGTTAAAAGGAAGGCTATGTACCAAAAGAAGAAAAGGAGGACCCAGGATGAGATGGCCAGACGATGTTGAGATCGACCTGAAGAAGATGAAGGCGAAAGGATAGAGAGAGAAGACGAGGAACAGAGAGCAGTGGACACTGGTTGTAGAGGAGGTCAAGGCTCACCCAGGGCTGTAGTGCCCAGTGGTAGGTAGGTAGGTAATTTATTCTGTTGTCTGGAAAGCCGACCGCCTCTGTGGTCTAGTGGTCAGAGTTCCTGGCTACAGATCCAGAGGTCCGGGTTCGATTCCCGGCGCTACCACATTTTCTGAGAAGTAGTGGATTTTCAACGGGGTCCACTCAGCCTCGTGAGGATAATTGAGGAGTTATTTCAAGGAAATAGCGACTCCGGTATAGAAAACCGAAATTAACGGCCGTGGGGAACTGTTGAGCAGACCACGCGACACCCTCTATCCGCTAAAATTGGCACTTACTTCGACAAGCGGCGGTCGCTCGGTCGGTATTATTCGCTTCCGGACTAAGACCACGGAGTTCAGTTTTTAGTATATGGCGTTGCTGCTCTCAAATCCAGGAGATGTACAGAATATACTGTTTATTTTGTGACACCTTGAACGACTTCTACAATTGTCCATTCCAAGGGACAGCTCTCTGTGTACGATCTACTCCATCTACTACATTTTATACAGTTTCCAAATGTGTCCCCGCATACTAAATTTTGTTCACTGGTATTAGTATTCCAAACGTGTATATCGCTGACAGACCTGATCAGCAGCAACACACGTGACGATTGGGCGATTATCAGATTTGCTTCATACTCGTGTGGTCCAGATTTCGAATCTCGACATGGAGAACGGCTATTCGGAGAGTAATTTTCCCGATTTCATTAATCTTAACAAGACAAATGCTGGGATAATATCCCAAAATATGTCACGATCGCTTCCTTCAATACCAATTCCCATTCTCTTTCACGATCATCGGAACTTCCGTCACTACGCAAAATATGCAGTTCAAATCATGTCATTAACCATTCTAAGAATCAATCCATCGGTTAGTAAAAATAATCATATTGTGGAGCGTACACTCGTTGCTCAGCAGCAACTCTGTAACAGCGACCGTTTCTGGGAAATGGCTCCGTAAACATGTTTCCACTGCAACGAATATGCAGACAACAATAGAGTTACTGTTGGAAACGGGGTGTTTTCTATGTTGTCCGTATCGAGGTATATGCAAGAGACAAAGCCAGTTGAGTTGAGTTGAGATGAGTTGGAGTGTTGCCTCCGTTTGGAGGCGGGGTCAAATACCTCCACCGTGACCCTGCGAGTCGTAGGAGGCGACGAAACGGGAAGTCTCAAATCTGAGACAGTAAAATATGGTCGCGAGTCCGAAGAGTCTCAGACCTGAGAAAGACCGCGCTGGCAAGGGCCAGCAGCATATGCAAAAGACAGACCCGTCCTCTCGTCAGAGAGGGCACCCCACAAAAATAACACCGTAACTGTCAAACGGTAATTTTTAATATCTGGTCATGAGCCCCGGATGGGGCTCGACACCAAGACTTACTGACTGACTGACCGTCAGTCGCAATGTGACTTTGACTTTGAGATGAGTTTATTTGAGTTATGTTGAGTTGAGTTGAGTTGAGATGATTTGATTTGAGTTGATATAAGATGAGTTCTGCAAGGGAGGCTGTGAAAACAGAACCTGAGTGCGTGAAGATGAAGGACATCTTTCAGAAGCCGTTGCCAAGGAACTGCCGATGAAGACACAGCAAGCTGGAAAAAAGGCTTAGCAAGTATTGCAGTGATTTGGGATTTTTGTGAACATTAACGGTGGCGCTATAAGCAGGACACTTGGAGCAATGAGTTCAGTTGTGAGTAGTATTAGCCAGCGGGCAACGGCGTGAGCGGAGAAGCTGAAGAATCTCCACTGTTGGGAGCTGTTACCAAGCAACGACTAGGGAAGACTATAAAAGACTGACGCTGAACGTATTCTATAGTTATTTCTAAAATGTATAGATCAGTGATAGTGTTGTAATTGCTTGTAGTTTCGAGTCGCGTGAGTAAGTGTTCGATAAATCCAGTCGCCAATCCAAGCCCCGTCTGTGATCATATTCTAACACTTGAAAACATACTAAACCCTACAAGAGACATAAATTATTGCTTTATTGTGATTCTTTATACTCAATGTCGAAATGTGTTTCAGATATAGTGTAACCTCAGTTACCTAAACGCAACCAAATTCGAACTCCCAGTTTTCTGAACTGACTTCCAGTACCACAAAAAAAAAAAAATCTTCAGCTCCAAAAGTACTAATATATTCTATTCATTTTACTTCCTTGCAGTAAGAATCAATTCTTCTGAAGCATTATGTGTTAATGGATCTGCCTCTCTGGGCGGTGAAATATGTAACTCGGCTGTCACTTGCCCCCAGCCCGGCGTGTAGTTGTCTGTTGAAAATATGCCTATCAGTCTTCTGAATAAATAATTTTGCTAAGAAATTCATATATCTTATTTTCACGGGGTTGACGATGGAATTTATTGGACCTTTATACAACTTGTTACAACAGTTCACAAATCAGTATCTTCGACTGGACACACTCGACTTCTGACCACACTACACTAACCCACTACTCTCTCTCTCTCGCTCTCTCTACTCGTGGAGCAAATGTAAAAATCAGAGTTCTGTTACGACTGACGGTCAATCGGTCAGTCTGTCTTGAAATGAAACACCCATCTAGGGCTTAAGACCAGATCTTTATTACAGACAAAGAGTTGCAGATCTATACACCCACTCCCCCCATACTCCCTCATGGCGTAGTGTTCAATTAGTGAAATACAGGGACAACTTTACCTTTACCCTCCTTTTAAGGGAGTTGTTAAACCCTGCTGCTTTTTTAAATTGGCTATTGAATCCAAGGGACTTTTAATGAGACGTGTTATGGAGACATGTCGCCTCTGTACTGTGCGGTTTCTTTATACAAGTAATGCAAACAATTTACGGAGCTAAGTAATACAGCTGGAAATATATTGTTAAGCAAAAGTACGATATACTGTATTGCATAATATTGTGACATGTACACACGTTTCTAGGCAACGCCCGAAATACGCGTACACAACAATAGAAGGGCTATTGGAGGAAGTGTTTTCTATGTGGTCAGCGCCGTGCTCAGTGCTGGACAACTGGCCAATAGACACACATTCTGATAATAGAATAGGTGTTTTCTCTGTAGTCCGCGCCATGCCCAGTGCTGGGTAGAAGGCTAATGAACACGCATTCTGACACGTCACACGTGTTTTCTGTGCTGCGTGGTCCGTGCCGCGATAATATAAGGGAGTCAGGGAGTCAGTTGTCGGTAGGAGATAATCACGGGAAGTTAGTAGTTGAAGAACAACTAGAAGTCAGCATGTGAAGACTTAGTGTTTGATTAGAAGATTTAGTCACAGTGAGACTTTTTTAATTCCGTTACCAAGATACGACTAATGAAGACTGAGAATCCTAGTGCGTGCGTAACAGTCAACTGTAAATTGTGTAAATCAGCGATAGCGCTTTATTGCTTGTAAATACTACGAGTTCATTGTATAAGGCGTTAATAAATCAATTCTCCATTCCAGAACCCGTCTATAGTGACTAATACACTTGACAATATTTTTACACCATTGTCGTTATTGAAATTTAAGGACCATCGCCGAAGTCACATTAGGTAAAGGATAAACAATTAAGCATTAGTTTAAAAAGTACTTCCATAAGAGAAAAATTATTAATATGAATTTCATAATAAGGTGCATATATTTTATGATATGGTAATTTATTATTTCTGTCCTATTTGACGACCCAGCAGCTGCTGTACTGTATTTAAGCAGCACCGAATGAAATGAGAAGATTATAATGTAAGTACAGTGTGGTTTGGAAAGTGTGGTCCTGATGTAGCTCAGAGTAGGCTACTGTCCAAGCATCTGCCTGGATGACCTGAGAAAACTCAACATAACATTATATCAGTCCCAGGTTCCAATTGGGAAATCCCGGAGTGCAAATAACCGAGTTTTCCCTTGAAATATCGCCCTCTGTCGTATGATGTCTCAGCTCAGTACACAAGTCTGTTACAGTTGAAATATTTCAAGAAGGGCCATGAATTTTCATTGCTCTGGAAATTTGGTAGTGTCAAATAAAAAAAGTTCCTGTTAGGGGTTGAGTGGGTCATTTTAATACTTCCTGTGAAAGATGGATTGTGAAATATTTAATGTGATGGTACGAGAAAGAATAAGACCATCATTCATAGTTTATCCGACAGCAGGCAAAATAAAGTAAGCACAAGGTAATTGTGCACAGTAAAATCAAATTGATAATGACCATATTGACCCATCAGTAAAAATCGTGAATTATGTCATTTCAGCAGATCCCATGATAATAAAATTTAATGTTACTCTTCAGATCTGTACTTACAATGTCACAACCGACTTTGGAACCAAATGTTTTTGTTGCTCTCAACTATCCTATCTTTCAGGGAGTGTTAACATATCAATGCGTGAAAGAAAAATCACTCCACTGCCACTGCAAGGCATCAGCTCTGTAAACACGATCCAACACGCAACAATAGAGGAAGTTGTATTTTCCATGTCCGCGGTGACGTCACACGGCGGTGTGTGGTGATCACGAGACATGTGTTTCCTGTGATGCGTGTCCGTTCCTCTGCTATATAAGGGATAGAATTCGAGTCATTTCTCTGTAGAAGATAGACACGGAGAGTTAATAGTTGAAGAAGAGTACAAGAAGTAGCCTATGAGGATTTAACGTGTAATTTGAAGATTTTATATGTGCTGTAGCACAGTGATATTAGGAGTGTGCAATTTATGGAGGCTTTTATGGTTCCTGTTTTATGAATCCATGAGGATTAATGAAGATATACTAAGAAGATTAGTGTGGAGTGATTGTAAATTGTGTAAATCAGCAATACTGTAATAATTATCTGTAGTTACGACCTGTAGATGGTCAGTAAATCCAATTACCAATCCGAACCTCGGCTTTAGTCCCTGCGACACGTGACAGTATATAAGAAAGACTGAGTTCAAACTGATATAGGTAAATCCCTGCCACAGACGTTATCGTCTGTTGGGGGGCACGGAGATTCATGTCAGTAACGTTGTTATCACTGCCCTCATATCGGCTGAGACCCTGCGACCACACCCCGGGTGTCGGCCAGGTAATTAACTCGGGTTATTAGTCTAGCAACCGCTAGGGGCGTGGCCGATTTGCCCTTCTGTCACGTGTACCTCTCCTCCGAGAAGAAGTAACTGATCCTGTTTTCTCGGGGACCAACGTGTCTGTCAGAAACAAAACGTCATTTGAACTATCACTTAGCAAAGAAAGCGCACGTCACAGTATGGATTATTCGACAGTAAGGTCTAAACGCCAACAGATTTTACAGGGATATAATGCTGTGTACTCCGTTGAAAGTCAACTGAATTTTCGGAGGAACATTTCGCTTCCATCTTCACTCTCGAAAAATAAGCCGAGCAAGATACCAGTGTGAAAGCAGGTGGGAAGCTGGTACCTTGATCTCCTTGCTCTTCGACCTTGAAGATAACAGCGTGAAAGCAGGTGGCAAGTATTGCTCTGCTTGCCACCTGCTTCACTCTGGTACCTTGCTTGGTGTATTCTTTGGCCCTGAAGATGGATGCGATATGTTCCTCCGAAAAGTCGGTTGACTTCAATGGACTACATGGTATTATATCCCAGAATATAGTATTCATCATAACCACAGCTGTGAGAACCGAAAATTCTACAGAGTTTACAGTTAATATCCCACTTAAATGAACCACTAAGAAAAAAAACTTATTGGAAGTCTCTTGCTCTAATTTTCTCCTTGCATTCCTCTTTCTCCTCCTCCTTACCCTTGGCTCTGTAATCTATTTCGTGCTGTTACCCACTGTAACGGGAGAAGATAATTTTGGTAGTGTAACTAAATCAAGAATGTAAGGCGACAGGAACAAGTAACAGGCACATAAAAACAAGACATTTATACAAATTTGTCTTCAAGAAGTTTTATGAGAAAACATTGCTGGGATGACCTAGAGAGAGACTGGAGATTAATATTGAAATGGATCTTAGAGCATCAGATAGGCCGCACCATAGCTCAAGCGGTTAGTCGCTGGCTTCCCACCGCGGCGGCCCGGGTCTGGTCAAGTGGGATTTGTGGTGGACAAAGTGGCGCTAGGGCAGGTTTTCTCTGAGTACTTCGGTTTCCCCTGCCCATCCTCATTCCATCAATTGCTCCACAATCACCCTCACCTATCCTCTGGGGCTGGTACAATAGGCCAGAAGTGGCAGCAGTACAAGGGACTTAGTCCCACCCCACTAGCAATAAAAAAATAGAGAATCAGATATGTGGTTGTTTACTCGCAATAAGAAAACTTTGGGTTTTTAAGAATAGGGTATTTCGTATTACGTGAATTATTGCGGGTACGAACTGTTCAAGGAAAAAAATGATGAACTCGGTGAGATCGCTTCTTATTTGCGAGCTAGTTCCTTAAGAAACTGCATATTTCTTTATTAAATAAGCGTAATAAATGAGTGCAGAGGGCTCTATACTGTTCATTACTCTTTTACTTACACCGCCTTTAAATAAATCGAGATAGTGTTTTTTTGTAATTTACAACAAAATAAACACAGACTTTACATGGAAAAGAATGTAAAACGAAAACTCATCTGCCAATGCAGTCACGGTGTCATTGTGTCCCAGCGGAAGATCAGTGAATCAGCGAGGATGGGGCGTATCTGATGCAAACAGCATAGCATATTGTTTGCATACTGAAAGAGAGGTTGCTGGTTTTTGTGGCGTCTTCTTTTCCCTCCCTTTCTCGAACTCCTTCCGTAACCTGTGAAAAGGCTCATAGCTGATACAGAACGGAATGCAAGCAAACCAAGCAAGCAAGCAAGCCTCTGAGGTAATGTCTGAATCAATTTGAAAAGCCCAGAGGCGCAGAAGAGGCACTGAAAAAACGAAGCAAGGGGTGGAAGGACGAGAGAAGTAGGGGTTTCAGAGGGTACTACTTGTAGTGGTGGTGTTAGTGCCTGTGGGAAAGAAATGTCAAGAACAACTGGGAGCCTGGATAGAAAATTCAAACACGAACCTCATTTTTTCTTATCTGTAACACTCCCTTTTCGTAAACTCAAGACTTCTGACATTCTAGCCTTTAGGTCTACTGATTACCAATCACGGTTTAATAATGTGGCCTCATCTATGTACAGAGTTACTACAAGCCATTCATTCAAGTTCAAAACACTATATTTTCCGAAATTTTAAACATACAAACATGATTTGTACACGAAAGGAACCGCAAACTCACCAAGTTTGCATCGTGATACAACAGTTGGCAGCATGAATGCAGTGCCTAACAAAATGGCGACGAAGGTGGAAAGGAGTTTCTGTAGGTTGGAATATGCGAGATGTTCGTCTGTTATTGCAGTGCAGCTTGCATTCAAGAGCAGAGCACAGAAAAGAACCACACTGTAAACAGAGCATTCTGCGGTGGTGTCGGCAGTTTAAGGATACTGGTTGTCTGTGTAAGCGGAAAAGCACGGGGCTACCAATACAGTGCTTTGAAATGGAATGAATCATTTGTAGTACCCTGTATTTAGAATATCCAAATTTAGAAATTCAGACATTTGCATTACGTCACTTAAAGTGTGAAACTAAGGTCAGTTTATCTGATCACAAGAATTATGATCGGGACAGTGACAAATGCATCAGCTGTATCAATACGAACCTTCCGCCATTTGCTCTCAGTGTGCTGGCTGGTATTGTCGTTTGAATAGTGACGTTAGACCTATTGTGACACGCATAATATTTCTGCTGCGTTGGTAACATGTACCAAATAATGATCAACTGTGGTCCGGTTTTTAGTGGACGGACAGTGTGAAGCTAATGAAATTAAAAAAAGTTGCACCAATATTACAAGACTTCATCCACAATCTTGTATTCCGAACAGACCACGGATCTGTTTCAGTCATCACGTGGAGAGATGGGGAACTCAACTTTGTCCTTTCGAAAGTGTTAATTCCTATCACCGGACTTCGTCTAATAGACTTAACTGAGTAGCCTCCTTCCAACGGTTTCAACTGACAATTGAGACCGATCCATTTTTAGAAATATTGCATTTCTTTCTGAAATAATGCTAGATGGTGAACAGAGTTCAGGACCGCCTCTTGGGTTAGTGGTTAGAGTTCCTGGCTACAGATCCAGAAGTCCGGGTTCGATTCCCGGCGCTACCAGTTTTTTCTGAGAAGTATTGGGCCTGGAACGGGGTCCACTCAGTCACGTGATAATAATTGAGGAGCTATTTCAAGAAAACAGCGGCTCCGGTCTAGAAAACCGAAATTAACGACCGTAGAGATTCGTTGGGCTGACCACGTGACACCCTCTATCCACTAAAGTTGGCATTAACTTCGCCGACAAGCGGCGGTCAGTCGGTCGGTATAGTTCGCTTGCGAACTAAAACCACGGATTTTTTTTTTGGTGGACAGAATTCAGAAACCTAGTAGGGATAAGGTTCGTTGCAATAGACCATCTTTTAGAAGCGGCAAAATGAGAATTTGGTACGTCAGTGTTTGAGCTAGAAGCAGTTTCTGGGTGAGCACAAATTTCGCTGGAGGACGGATGAGTATCGAAGACGAGCTTTCTGAGCAGTGAAGGTGGGCGTCACAGAACATTACGTCAGGACCTCGGCCGTCTTCATACATAGACTACCCAATACCACCTTGCGCGTTTTGATGCTTCTCTTCTCTCAAGGATAACTTACAGATGCAACACCGAAGTACATCTATTCCGACAGATTTTGTCATCCGCATGTTTTCTCATTAATGCTAAGTTCCGCAACCAGAGGTACTGCTTGCAATGGTTGTGACCAGTTACTTCTGAGGTACTTTTTTTTTCTAATTCGCTTAGTGGGGGAGTGGAGTCCAGCTGGGTTCACTTGTATTGTACCTATTGTACCTTCCCCGGGTGATTATGATGATGGAGAATTTGGTGGAATGAAGATTGGCAGGGGAATCGGAAGTACTCGGAGATAACATTCCCCGGCGCCACTTTTTCCACCATAAATCCCACTTGACCAGACCCGGGATCGAACCCGGGCCGCCGCGGTGGGAAGCCAGTGACTAACCGCTTGAGCTATGGCGCGGCCTTCCGAAAGACTTAGATAAACAGGCACTGAGCACTGAGATTAAAAGACCCTCTTGCTAGTGCATATATCTGCACGGAATGGAGAAATTGTGGGAGGTTTTGGATACTTAAGCAATTTGAGTACATAAGGACATCAAATTCAAAAGGGAAATAGAAGAAAACGGATAGGTAACTGGACGTAGTTGTTACCGGTAAAATATATGACTTTAGAATATGCTCTAGGTCAAGACCCCATCTCTACAGATCTCTATAGCTACACACGAAGCTACATCATGACCAGTCACAAAAGGGCATGTTTGTCTCTACACATACTGACGCTCCCAAGACCATTTGTGACTCGGGGAATCTCGCTACTGTATGGGTCTGGGTTCAGACTGAACAGTTACAACACAACAGACTTTCACTGAGCTACGCAATCTATACCTAAGCCACCAGCACAGAAGAAGAAATCGACTGGGTGGCGACATTGCTCTTCCCACAATTTACATAAACGGAGATTAGCGAGTAGCTTGTAAAATTCAACAAAGGTATTCTTCACAAGAAGACCAAGAAGACTTCACACATGTTCCGGTCGGTAAGAGACGAGTTGAGATTCTTGAAAAGTCTCTAAGTTCTCATGTGAGTGCGGAAACGTGTATGTGAGCCAGACATTGGCACAAGATTAAAGGAACTTGCCCAACACCTGCGCCTCTGCCAGAGAAATCCGCAGTGGTACATCGTTCTGAATCAGGTCGTCAGAATTAGTTCCAAGAAGTCGAGGCATTGGCCAAAATATTTGGCTACTGGAGAAATTTATCAGACAAGCGATAGAAATAGGCAAGATCAGAACACCCGCAACAGGGATGAGGCCTTCAAACTGAGCTGAACTGGCCGTCAGGTTGTTGCAGATGACCGTTGCGAACAGGCTAACGTGGAGCGAGACGAGGCTACAGATGAACTGTCATTGTTCAGCTTAAGCTACAAGACGGAGAGATGAGGGTCGCTAAGTTAAGCATGGCGTCGCGATATGATCAGGTTTGGCAAATCACTGGCGATTTCTCTCCAGAAACAGAATCTGCAGCGGACGTGCGGAACCTTCCAACGTGACTGCCCTCTCCCGTTGCCCAACGGGCTACCAAAACGTCGCTGCATAACAACCAATGTTGCATATACGAGTATTTTTATCCGAGTTGCATGATTTTATATTATATATCAACGACTTGTGATTCCCACGTTGACATTGGTGATAGAAACAGAGGCAGTCTCCAAAATAACATTTTCTGCTCAAGAATGACGAGGATGAACAGTTGACAGAATATTTTTACATTTAATCTCGTAATTATGTGGCCATTTCATCATGGTGCCTATTTGTAGAGCAGCTGCGATAAATAGAAGAAAAGCCGATATTTGTAACCAGGAGACCTGGCTCTCACAGTGCCATCTGTGTCCTAATACCACTAACTAAATATTCGTACCTGACTAAGAATGTAACTCACTCCATGGAGAAGAGATGCCCGTATTTGAAAAAAAAAATATCAAGAAATTCTCCGATTTTTATGGAACCCAGAGATACATATCGTGTTCAAAGAGCCCGTCACTGACTCCTATCCTGGGTCAGATGAATCCAATCCATACTCTCTCACACCATGTTCTTATGATCAGCCTTAACAATATCCTCCTATCTGTGCCTATTCCTTCCAAAATGTTTTCCCTGAGGCTTTCCGACTAAAGATTATTTGTATTATTCATTTCTCCCTTGCGAAAAATAAATCCTACCTATCCCATCCTCCGTAATATAAGCACCATAATAATTTCTTAAGAGTAGACCATACAAATTATGAAGCTTCTTGCTATGCAGCTGCCTATATTCTCCGGTTACTTCAGCTCTCTTAGATTCAAATATTCTTCTAAAACGCAACCATGACCTACAAGGGCAATGAAAAGTAAGAGAAGGAAGAAGAAATGAAAGATGTTAAATATTAAGAATATAATATGACAATAAATAAGAAGAAAAGTAAAGCTATCCCTGTAACAGGCCGTGGAGGCCAGTAAGGTTGTGAGACGTCGAGGCTCCCNCGAAAAAGAAGAGAAGGAAGAAGAAATGAAAGATGTTAAATATTAAGAAGATACTGAAATATAATATGACGATAAATAAGAAGAAAAGTAAAGCTATCCCTGTAATAGGCCGTGGAGGCCAGTAAGGTTGTGAGACGTCGAGGCTCCCACAGTTTCTAGACAGTCGGCTAACGGATGGCGGTAAGGTTGACAGCCATATCTGCTGGCCGTCGTTTACCCCACAGGAATATTTCAGGTACTCATTTCTGTTAAAGGCTGAGTCGACCCCAAGGCCACAGTTCGGCTGGAAGGATTAGGTCAATTGGGAAAAAAATCCACCTCATCGGGACTCGAAGCCGCGACCTTCCGGCTTGTACCATAGTGTCTAAACAAACTACGCTACAGCGTAGTATAAAATCTATAGCAGCCGTCAGACTTGACTCCGCATAAGTAGAGAACTTTCTGTAGATCCGCAATTCGTATTCCAGTAAATTGACAGAGTCGGTCACTGTAGCCGAGCGGGCTAAAGCATGCGCTGTCTTTCCTCGCTCGGAAGCCAGAATCATGGGTTCGAATCATTAAACTGAAGGACGACATATATGGAATAGCAACTTCAGATTAAAGAATTAATTACCATAATTCTCCTGTTGAATGTGGCTGCTGAAATAACAGAGCAGGGAACAGACTGCTTATAGAGGAACGAAACGGACTGAAAGTTCCAATCGTTGTTTTTGTTATTGTTGTTGTACATAAAACTTAGAATATACAAAACTATAATTTTGCCTGTGGTTCTGTTTGGGTGTGAAACTTGGTCTCTCATATTAAGGGAGGAACATAGAGTGGGGGTGTTTGAGAACAAGGTGTTGAGGGGAATATTTGGACCGAAAAAAGATGAAGTGACAGGAGGTTGGAGAAAACTGCATAATGAGGAGCTTCATAACTTATACCCTCACAGAATATAAGTAGAATGATCAAGTCAAGGAGGATGAGATGGGCAGGACATGTAGCACAAATGGTGGAGAACAAGAATGCATATAGGATATTTGTGGGAAAGCCGGAAGGAAGGAGACCACTTGGAAGACCAAGGCATAGGTGGGTGGACAATATTAAAATGGAACTTAGATAGATAGGAGGGGATGGTATGGATTGGATTGATCTGGCTCACGATAGGGACCGCTAGAGGGCTCTTGTGAACACGGTATTGAACCTTCGGGTTCCATGATATTTTGGGACGTTTTTGAGTAGCTGCACAATTGGCAACTTCTCAAGGACTCAGCTCCATGAGTGAGTAAGTGAGTTGTTGTTGTTGTTGTTGTTGTCGTTGTTGTTGATCATCATCATTGCCATCATCATCATCATCATCATCATCATGACTTTGAAAATGAAATGCTACTTGCGAAACCAATCACAACTATTCTGAAGACAAAAACTCCAACTCGCTTTCGATTATTTGCAGTTGGTAGGCCTGCATCCCCTCCTCTTTTATGTCTATCATTGTTCTCTGTGCCTGTTTCCTCCACTGTTTTCTGTTTTCTTCCTCTCTCATTCCTGCGAGCATAGACACTGTTCCTGGAAATAGGATATCGTTTTCTGGCGGAGTCCCAAGTTAAACTAATGTAATATTAATGACGAAATACGTACATTTGCTATCGACTCAGTAACACGGTGCAGGGAGGCGCTTGTGGCTAGGGGTTAGCAGTTGGATTTTGGTAGAGTTCGGGGTGGAAATCGGGAGAAGTGGGTTGAGGAAGGTGCGCCAATTCATGGAACATAAGAGATCGACACGGAGGTGAGCACAGAATGCCGCAGTCCAGCATCTTACAGAATAAAACATAGGGTAAAAAGGGCGTCGGGGTCTGTATAGAAGAGAACTCGGATAACTTGTTCAGATTGCTGTGGATCCGAGACTTAAACGAAAATGCCAAAATACACCCTCTGTCCTCCTTGATGCATGCTTAGACTAACCGTCTATTGCTGTTTCCTTGCAGTTGCCGCATTTTGGATTGTCCTGTACTTGTCTTCGTGTCAGTGATATTAAGAATACTGTCATGATTTTGAGGCGAGTGACTATTAGACGGGACATGGCTAGGATGTTTGCATTTATTGAAACGTTATACACACCACTCGGAATTACAAGTAATACAAAACTACGGCTAATCTCCGCAGTTTACAGTTAATTGCTGCAAACACTAATGTCCTCAGTCTGTTTCACTCTCCACTAGTCGTTTCCTGGTAACGGATTTTAACAATGGAACGGTAACAGTCTCGCTGAATCATACATTCCAGATATCGCTGTACTACCACACACGTAAAGACTTCTTTTCACTGCCAACTGAACTCTCTCGCTTCCGCCATCATCTGCCAACTGCCAACTCCGGAACTCTCAATTCAGTTCTCAGCTGCAACTGTCACCTATCCTGTTGCCATCTCTTCTCAGTTATCTTCACAGAGCTGAACTCTCGACTGCCACTTCTCAAGAGACACCCTCAATTCTAATTGTAGCTGGCCTGTATTGCTCATTATATATAGCCTCGGGCCGGTCCCCCAGAAGACACCGTTTCCTAACAATTCCTCTATTGTTATAGAGGTGTGTTTACTTCGCCGTTGCATGGAAACGGCACTTATTTTATTGTCTGCATATTCGTTGTCTAGAGAATTTGTTTACCGGGTCATTTCCTAGCAATGGACGTCTACTGTGGACCCACTATTCCGACTTTCAGGCATCATGTCACAATACCATTTCTTCAGACTATTCTTATCGTTATCATCAGATATTTGTATTGTTTTTGTAAACACAGGCATGTTTATAATTTACAATTTTGCCCGCTGTTTTATGTGAGTATGAAATTTGATCTGTCTTGCAAAGAGAAGAGTGAGGAAGTACTGAGAGGAATATCTGGATCAAAGAGAGAAAAAGAGAGTAAATTATAGTTGTTGGAGAAAATAATTTGTTCTCCTTCACTAGATAATTTGGGGTAATGAAATCGAAGAGTTTTAGATAGATTAAACTTACAGGAAGCTTGGGATAGATGATAAATGCATAGGGTTTCGGCAGGAAAACTATAAAATAAAAGAGACCACTTAGAAGATCTAATTGCAGATGGAAGGTAAAATTAAAGAATATTTTAAAGATATAGGACATGAGAACAGTCAATAGCGTCATACTGATTATTATTAACTTCTTTCGATAAGTTTTAATGTTGAAATCTCACGCCAAATTTCATCCAAATCCGTTAAGAAGTTCAGACCTGAAGTGTTAGAAGAAAACGGATAGATGTATTTGTTCTTCCCAATATACATTCAGTTAGTGCATTGAATGCACTAACCCAACTTCAGTTCATACTTACCCGTGTATGATGTCATAACCTCTTCCAATATCCTGCACTTTGCTTGCACGTTCACGACTTTGACGACTGTGGGTCAATCTGACATGGCTGTGCAGGCCCGGTATACCCACTCACTGCGGGATCCAAGTTCTGTGTTCCATATTTTTTAAAACTTGTCAGGAATGTCGAAGTTCAGTGGATGGTGACATATGTTGATGTGTTTCCCTTTCCTGAAATTTTTTAAAAAGAAAAAAACCGATAGAACAAGTCTGTACCTTATTTCAGGTGTAATGCCTTCTTTTACCTCTTGTGACCTATGCGGTAACCCATAGGGACCAAACTGGTTGCCCGTGGTCGATACCAGTTTGCTGTCCTAACAATTCCACAGTTTTACTTCTACCTGTCGCACTAAACTTTAATAAAATTGTGTGCTCCACTCACCCACCTCCTTCACCAAAAACACATTTCTGGTCCACTGGAAATGAGCCACCACACTGCCTAATCACATCAAAAGTACTGGTTATTTGTTTGGGTGGATTAACATCAAATAAAATTAGGATATTTATGTGAAATGAACTGTAAGGACTCTTATTTCAAGGTACTAGCTGGCTGGATGCCGATCACGTTGGCCGCGCTGTCTAAGGCATGAATCGTCTTCTCCCTCTCAAACACGGGGATCGTGAATTCGAATCCTAATCTAGGCATAGATGCCTGTGTGTGTTTAATCTGTGTTTGTGTTCTTATGTGTGTAGGTAGGGGCCTTGCGACATGCTGATCCTCCATCCAAGGAGATGAAACTGAAAGTAGTGACCAAGATCCACAACGGCTTTAGATAGATAGGTAGATAGATTGATTCATGGATGGATGGGCAGATGGATGGATAGATAGCTAGTTGGACAGTCTGTGTAGTACTTATTTTTCCGTATACGAATGAGGAAAGGCAGGTGTTTATACATATATCTCACTCAATATAAAGATAGTGTTTAAGCGTCAAATTTATCATTGCATAACGCAAATTCATGATACCATGGTAACGAATTGCTGTTCGTTACCACGTCGCATAAACAGAAGATATGCAACAGGTAACGAACGATCAAGCTTTCTTCATTGCAGTGTACCGTGTCTATTCCGCAAGTACTGATGGTATTTCGAAGTGAATATAGTACATTACATAAAAGAAATGGTTCACAGATGACTACATATGCGTGTTATTCGTGGGAATTAAATTTAAATGTAGATCTTGTCATATTCACCCCAAAGGTGTCTCCACCTTGTCGTGGTGGTGGGGCTTGCGTGACTCTGTGACCTGGGGAGCTATGCCGGCGGTAGTTTAACTACCGGTAGGGTCACCCATGCCGGAAAGGTCAAAGGGTAGAGTCCAGACTAAGAGAGATACCCTGTGGAATTTTATCTCTCATATCTAAGGGGAAAACACAGATTTGTATTGAGAAATGATTTCTGAGGAAAATTTTTTAAACTGATTGAGAGAAAATAACAGGAAATCTTATAGATTTCTAAATGAAGAGCTTAATATTTTATACCCTTCATCAGACTGTTAATTTGATCAAATTCAGGTGGATGAAATGTGAGAGGAACGTCGCGCACGTGGGGTGTACATAAATATATGAGATATTGTATTCTGAAAATCTACAGGAAAGAGGCGACTTGAAAGACCAAAGTGCATATATAAGGGAAAATTTTAAATTAATGTTGAAGAAACTGGGTGTTAGATTTGAGATGTATTCAACCACCTCTAGGCAGAGACCACTGGCTTGATCTTATGAAATAACAATGAACCTCTGAGTTTCATGAAATACGACATTTTTACTGGCTGACTGACCAATGATTGTTCAGTGAATATATTAAATTAATGTAATAATTTATACGATTAAAATCTACTCAACTGCACTGGTCATTAGTGGTCAGTCGCACATTGATGTAAACAAATTTCATCGTATAATACTAAAATTATTAACGCAAATTAGGTAGTTATATGTTCTTCGCACGAGATGTAAAAGACTAGGCTTTTGGCCTACTTTCCTTATTTTGAAGAAATAAAAGTAGGCTTATGAGATCACAGTGCTCTCTGTGTGTCCGTGTACTTCCCCAATTAAATTCTGAATGTCTGACCTGTCTTTATAAAATTTGGTATGTATATCATAGAACATAGCTCATAAATCCCTTCCATCAGTATGTGTCTGCATTTGTATCCCATATCGTTGCTAAGTAACGGCTCAGAAAAAAATTACTGTGGCAACAAATATACAAGCAACAATGGAAGAATTGTTGGATGCATCATTTTATATGCGGTCCGTGTTGCACCAAAAGAAAGTAGGCTGTTATTGCCTCCCGGAACTTCTTGATAAAAGTTTGATATCGACTTTACTTTAGTACAAGTTGATTGTACCGCCAAACCGCGGCTTCGTGGTCTTGATGCACCAAATGGCTGAGCACGTGTCCTCAAATTTCGTGAAGCCTAACAGTACCGCTCGCCACAATAGGGATGGAGGGGGAGGCAGAATTAAAGGACCCCTGCCACATGTAGATTATAGGATAAATTTTCAGTTTTTCTCGCTTCGAACTTCCCCGCCAATCATATTATTATTATTATTATTATTATTATTATTATTTAGCAAGCAAGGTGCACGCGGTAGTATAGTTGCTTAAGGCACTCTGCTACAAATCGGAAGGTCACGGTTTCAATTCCTGTTGAAGTCAGTTGATTTTTCAGTTGGCCTAATCTTTCCAGCCGTACTATGGCCCTGGGGTCGACCCAGCCTGTAACAGAAATGAGTAACAGGAATCTTTTCGGAAGTGATGGGCGGCCGGCGCGCAAGGCTGACAACCTCACCGCCATCTGATTTGCTATAGGGATACCTTTACCTTTTCACCTTTATCTATAAGATCACATCCCTTCAGATATTCCGACTAAGACTTTGTCGTTGTTAGAGATGATTCTTGCGTGACGGCACACAGGATAACGTGTTATATTAATCTCAGAAAACCGTGTATGTTCCTTACCATTTCGCAGAGAGTATGGGGGTTGAATATCTTGCCTAATACAGCATGCTCCAGACATTCTTCCTCTGCCCCTGGGAATACTAACAACGATGCTCTTACAAGCTCTCTCCGCCTCTATCTTTTCTTGTTTTGTTTTTGTATTATAGCAAACCAGCTTGGTCCACACTAAAAACCACAAGTCGAAAATGTCTTGCGGAAGCGAGCGGTGCGGTGCAGAGCAATAAAGGGCCCGTCACATTACCATTTCTTTAAGTACAGGGTAACCTAAACCACGCTCACAAAGGACACAAAGAACTGTAACAATTCGGGCAAGAATCTAACTTGGAGTCAGATGTTGAACATAAGGAGAGATTGAACTCAAAATATTTTTTAAAAATTATAATACTCTTAACATTTTAATGGGAACGGCTGAAAATAGGACACAAAAACAAAACAAACTCTGTGGTCTGTAGTCCTCAAGCGAACTATACCGACCGAGCGACTGCCGCTTGTCGGCGAAGTTAGTGCCAAGTTCTGCGGATAGAGGGTGTAGCGTGATCAGCGCAACGAATCCCCACGGCCGTTAATCTCGGTCTTCTAGACCGGAGCCACTATTTCCTTGAAACAGCTCCTCAATTATCCTCACGAGGCTGAGTGAACCCAGTTCCAGATCCACTACTTCTCATAAGAACTGGTAGAACCAGGAATCGAACCCGGGACCTCTGAATCTGTAGCCAGCAACTCTGACCACAAGACCACACGACACAAATAGACTTTTAGTGTATAGGGGTGTGTCCTGGAATCATTTGGCTGAGGACAGAGTCCTGTGGTAGCGTTGTGTGAACACAATAATGGAACTAATAATTGAAAGAAAATGCGGGGAAATTCTTGAAGAACTGAGTGACTCTTACGCCCCAGGAGAAACCAAATATAATATTTATTCTATAAAAAATTACACAATATACTATCTCTTTTATATCTCTTATGACACTGCATGTCTGAACCCTCAAATACAGAAAATTACCAGGTGTTTCAAAAACTATATTATGACATGACGACTGAAAGCCGGAGTAGTCCATTGCGGGGCAAAGATTTGCTAACAGTTTTCCCTATATTGTCACTTTTTAAAGGGGGGAGGTGTTTACCGGCCGTCGCATACAAACGGCAGTTCTTCTACTGTTTCCTGTATTCCTTTCCGTGACAATGTTTACGGACATTGCTCTGTTGTTATAGAAACGGCCCATATGTCACAATATGCTGAATTGCTAAATAATTTTATTACCTCTTTAAAAACATGAACAGAATACAACGACACTTATAATCTCCACCAATTTACAAATTACCCTTCTGCAAACATAAAATGTTCTGTAATGCCGAGCGAAATTTTTCAAATTACCAGTTTTCGATTTACCGTAACAACGAACTGTTGAACCTAAGCTCATTGCATTACGAGTGTTTCTTCCCAGAAATTCTTGTTTGATTGTATTCATCCTGCTCTGGTCTTATGTATTGTTTTCCTTAATAATTTGAGGATTTAATAAACTGTTATAATTCATATTTCAATAGGGATATTTTCAGGCTCACATGTCTGCGTATTCCAACAGTAAAAGAAGAAATTAGTCGTCTCAGCACCAGATATAACGCCCGTCTCAACAGACACCCCAACCTCCTTGCATCCCGCCTCACGAGGCCGCCATCAATTCGCAGACTGAAGAAACACCACCCCTTCGACCTGCCTAACAGATTTCAGTATACGTAGCTCTAAATGTAAATTATGTAAATTATGTAATTATGTAAATCCTAGCTAATTCTTCCCATTCGCCAATTTGGTCTCCGAACAATAGCCCATGGATCATCGCTAATGAGTGTATATCCGCAAGCCACCTCAACTGCTATATCATTATGCTGAATGTATACTACAGATTGCATAATAAAATTGGGAGTCTTAAAAAAAACATGTCTGCGGTTGTGTTCGTTACGTGAGTGGTACACTAGAATATTCTCAAAGACTTTTGCTCAGCGGAGTTAGTTATTTAAGTTAGTCTAGAATGCGGTTTAAATTTGTTGAGGCTTTCGTCTTTCTGGACATTCTGTACTTGTATAGGTTTACAAACAATACGAACACAACTTCAATTTTCCACTCGCAAGCTTGCTGGGGTGGGGTATGGTACAGTGTTCAAATAATGGGTAAGGGTGGAAGGAAAGACATGCTGATCCGAAGCTGGAACGTCGGGATGAAACTTCACGAGGGTAGGGAATTGGGGAGAACTTAGGTGTTAAGGGAGTGAGGGAGATAGGAATAAAATTTAGGATCTTTAGCCTTTCTAGATCTTACTGTAAGTTGCCCCGTTTCTTTTTGCTTTCTCTTCTGTTCTTTATTTGCTCGTAGGCCCGACATATTGCGGCGAAAGTGGTTGTTCATACTCTCACATGACAGTGCGCCGTGCAGGCAGTAAGGGAACACTTACGTTCCAACACATTTCATCCTACCTTGAGATAAATAACTCTTTGAAACAGGATCATTGTTGGCAAGGTAATATTCGTTCAACTAATCAAGAAATCTTACCTTAGACATGCACTTCATTGTTAAACATTGGGATTCAAAATACAATGCAATCTTGCTTTAATTCGTGTTAGTATTTTCATATATATTATGACGCGTAGACCCATTGTTAGGCAACGACTCAGTAAAAATGTGTCTGCGGTAAACACACCTCGACAATACAGATGCTGTTTTCTATGTGGTCCGCGCCGTGACCATTCCTATGCAATGCTGCGGTAAACACGCCTAAAATAATGTAGGACCATAGAAGACAGTGTTTTCCGTGGTGTACGTGCAAAGTGATTGTAAGGAAGTGTTTGGTAGCATAGAGGATTACAAAACAGAGTCCAATCGTTTCGAGTCTCGAAACGCCAGGACATGGGCTTGGGAACAGGGGAATTGAATTGTGTCGAGAATCATGGTAAGAAAGGAATTAGGCGATGCAAAGAAGACTTCATGTGTGATTTTAAGCTACAGTGAAACTGTGATAAATCCGTTGCCAGGATGCGACTAGTAAGACTGAGAACTCCAGTGCCTGTGTAACGGCGAACTGTGAAGTGTGTTTCTCCGTCTTACATGGAACCCTAGGATCCACCGTCTCCTCATCAAAGCCCCTCATTTCATCATATGCTGAATCAAATGAATCCACTCCACGTCCTCGTTTAGACCATTTCTATTGATAATGGTGAAGAATATGCAGCTAATCTTTATGATTTGTTCTCCTCCTCCTGGAATCTTCTCCCTCTTAGGTCGAAACACTTCCCTCAACCCTTCGTTTTAGCTTTACATATCCAGGAGGAGTCCTTTTAAAGAAGCCGATAGTTGCTCGGCTAGTCAAGAAATTCCACATCTTTTATTGAACCCAAATATAAACTGTTGTATTCACAAGAATCAGTCACTAGACTGGACCTTATCCTGAATAACATGAGTGAAATCCAACTATCAGACGCTATTTCTTCAACATGTTTCCTAATATTATGCATCCACCTAAGTCTTCTGCCTTTAGTTTTTGTCACTAGAGTTTTTCATGGAATTCTTATTTTACTACAAATGCTTCGTGACTCACAAAATCATCCCCATTTATTCTATAACCTCGATAATATTTTGTAAAGATTTCTGGATATGAAACTCCCCATTATAACCCTCTCCTTAGAGAGTTATCTCTTAGGACCAGATTTTCTCCTCAGCTGTCCTAGTCTCAGACACCATCAATCTGTATTTGTGCCTCGGAGCGAGAGTCAGGTTTCACATCCATTCAAATCATATTTTCTTATCGATTGTTACATCCACATGCTTAATGTAGGTGGATAGAGACGGACGTTGCTGTGGAGACACAAAAGCAAGTAGCAGATGAGGTGATCACTTAATTAGTTCTGCAGGCTTCCACCATCCTTCACAGTGAACGGCAGGCAGCTGGAGGGAAAGAGGGGGGTGAACTGCCCTCTCAAGTGAGACAAATTAATGAAGCGAACACACTGACTCTTCGACCTCACCCCCGTGATGCACCAGGCGCATACCGCTACGTAGTGGTGAACTTCTGTGCTGGGATAGTACATCGGGTGAATGTGAGGTAGAAGTTAGATTTACGGTCCGAGGAAAATATACGCCAGAGCATTTCCGGGCGAAACTTTAAATTAGTTCTTTCACTCTCGAATTATCTTAATATTTGTGTTTCTCATAGAGGGCAACATTCTTTTTTACATCTAAAAAACCAATGATGGCGAAGGATTTTTCAATAAACTAAGCAGTTTTAAATAGGCTATTTTCTGCGATATTACTTTCTGTACTGTTCACCAAATATTATTCATTTATTCATTCATTCATCAATGACTCTACAGCCCTTTATTGGGCCCGGACCTCTTCTTCAGCTTCTTAATCCTATACACAGTCGGTATGACTCCTTGGACGGAGGATCAGCCCGTAGCAACGCCGTTACCTACACACAGGACAACACAAACAGAATAAACACACACACAGACATCCATGTCGAAACCACGATCCCAGTGTTCGAGCGAGCGAAGACATTTCGTGATTAGACCGCGCGGCAACTGTGATTGGCCCAGATAATATTACAGTAATAAAATGAAGGAAAATGAGATGGGTGGGACATGTAACACGTATGGCGGTGACGACAATTTTCTTGTCTTAAAACCCGAAGGGAGAAACCAGTCTGGAATTCTGGATGGAAAGTGAATCATAAACAAAAATATCGTCATCAGAAAGACATCTGGTGGTGATCTCTTGCGAGTATGGTGATCATTCCTCGGATTATATAAGTTTCTTTGTCACTGGAGCTATTATTAGCTTCCGAACTACTGTGCTCCATGGAGTTATCTATGGATATTAAATTTGTATTTTGTGGAAGAATGAAAGCAGGCTCTATTTCACATTTATTTTTGTTACGGGCATATATGTTCATGCTTCGTTACAGCATAGATTTTCTTATGCATCTGAATAAGCATCCATTGTTCAAAAATGGCACTGAAATTTGATTTAGTTGTTTAGTTGCTTATTTATTTATTCGTCAGTTTGCTGTTCTATCTAATGTACGCTCTTCCAAATTCTAATGTTATGTAAAATCATGTCGGCTTATATGGATTAAGAATAATAAACCTAGAATCTGCGTGGCCACCTTCTTGTAGTTTTCCTATGGGCCTATAACAAACGATTCCTTACACACAAGATTCAACCCTGAAGACAGAGGCAGTATGTTCCCCGGAAATTTCAAAATGTCCCTACCAGAATGCATGATGTAAGAACCCAGAAGATTACAACATAGAATTTGTTTATATACTTATTCATTTATTTGTTTATTTATGGCTTATTTAACACCCCTCTTTGTGCTCTGAATACACAGCTTGGAATTACGAAACATTGCTGAGCGGTAATATGGAAGGGATATGAAAGGAAGTGAAGCCTAATTTGAGGTAGCGCCCAGGAATTTATCTTAACGGACTCAATAAAATACAATAAACCTCAGTCAGGATGTAGTAGAGTGCCCCATTTGACATTCATACCGAGATCTTTTCGAAAACAAATCAAAACCTTTACCACTTTTGTTAATTTTATTACATGAATCCAGAAATACGCAGGAAGAAGTGATACTAGTCCACTTTAAGATTCTGTCCTGGAATTTATATGGAAGGACTGAGTAAAATCACGAAAGTTCACATGCTACATGACCAGCTCATCGCTTCAGTCGTTTAGATGTTCTCAGTACTTTTGATTACGCAACAGATTATGAAGCTCTTCATTGTATAACTTTCTTTAGTGCTTTTCTACTTTATATGTCTCAGATATAAATGTGTTCCTCATCGCCTTGTTCTTGAACACTCTCAGTCTGTGTTAAGGTTCGGCCACACAGAGCGCTACGCTATGTTCGCTACGCACGCTGCGTACGCTGTGTACACTCTGCGACGCAGCTAACATAGGGAATATAGCGTACGTAGCGTGCGTCGCGTACGTGGCGCTCTGTGTGGCCGAATCTTTATTCCCTTAAACTGTAAGTTTAGTTTTCGTGCAATTTAATTTTTGCATTTAGAGATACCAGGCGGCAAGACAAAAAGAACCGGCAGAGTTTGGCGAGTAGGTTATGGATTGGACGAACGAGAAATCGGGATTCGATTCTCTGCAGAGGCAAAATATTTTTCTCATCTCCATAGCTTCCAGATAGGTTCTGGAGCCCACCAAATCTTCTGTCCAGTAGGTACCGACGCCTGTTTCCCGGGGGTAAAGCGGAAGGGACTTGAACGGTGGAGCTATACATCCTCTCCTCTATACGTCACAATGGCATGATCCTTAATTAATTAACCACAGGGATAGTTTTAAATTTTTAGACGTAAAAATAAAAGATTCTGAACTGAATGGCAAAAGGCATTCCCCAAGTTTAATCTGCATTTCACTTTAAAATAAATATCATTGTAATCTGATACAGAACCACGATAATAGTATCTGCCGTAGTTACGAGACATGAATTAATTTCCTTGCTTTTACTACAGATAGTAAAGATATAATACCCACTGACGATGTCTGCAAAATAAGATTCTGCATTATAAAAATAGCCTTGTGATCTATCATCATTCATGGGGGTCGAAGTAAAGGCAGGGAGTATGGGCCTATTTTAGAAGGGATAGAAACCAGAAATTGGGCATCTCTACCACAGCCTCTCGATCACTCTAACTGAAGCCCAATCCATCTTGGAATAACAAAAGTACATCATCACCATCATAATTATAAACATCCTTTTCCTTCTCTGCCATACATATCTTGCAAATATCTGTGAAACAACTGAGATATTCGTGAAAGTATCAAGTTCTCAGTTATCTTAAAATTTCATCGCATTTAAATAGGTAATAAATATCAGAATCATGAGTATTCTGGTAGGTGCTGCAGACATGTGTACACCTATAGTATATGTATGTACGTGTATTGTGATTTGAGGCCTCATAGCCGGCATAATCCATTGCCAGACAACGGCTCGCTAACACACGTTTCCGTGACAAACCGGAAAAAAAACATTTGCTAGGCAACGGTTCATGCATGTTTCCGAGACAAATCATGCATGAAGAGCAGAATGGAACCCTTGGAGGCGGTGATCTCTGTTTGGTTCTCCCGAAGCTATGAAGAGAGTTCAGCTCAGACCAGAGGAGGCAGATATCCCTTGCGGAGGGAGGTTCCAATACCTCCACCGTAGCCCTGCGAGTCGTAGGAGGCGATGAAAGGGAAGTCTCGAATCTGAGACAGTAAAATATGGTCGCAAGTAGCACGGGACTCAGACCCGAGAATCACTGCGCTGGCGAGGACCAGCAGCAGTTGTAAACGACAGACCCGTCCTCTCGTCAGAGAGAGTGCCCCACGTCAATGAACCCGTAACTGTCTGACAGTAATAAAAATTTGGTCTTGATCCACAGATGGGTGCTTTATTCCAAGACAGACTGACCGACTGACCGTCGGTCGTAACATAAGACTCAGACTCAGAAGATAGAGAGACTCCCGTGTGGAGGCGGGGTCGAATACCTGCACCGTAGCTCTGCGAGTCGTAGGAGGCGAAGAAAAGGAATTCTCGAATCTGAGACAGTAAAATATGGTCGCGTGTACCACGGGACTCAGACCCGAGAATGATTAGGCTGGCGAGGGCCATCAACTAAAAGAGAGACCCGTCCTCTCGTCAGAGAGAACGTTCCACATCAACAAACCAGCAACTGGCCGAATGACCGTCAGTCGTAACATAAGACTCAGACTCAGAAGAAGCAGTCGAAGATAATTTAGAAGGCAGCTGAACAGTTGAAGTGTTGAAGACATTATTTCAGGGGTGTAATTGTAAACTAAAAACAAATAATCCAATCATCCAATCTAGAACCCGTTATTTTCGTCACGTGTACACCCCTACACATGACAGTATGTACAGCATGTATGTACTTATATATGTCCTCTGAATTTGAATTTTTATCTTGACAAGCGTTAAGTCAGCCACATTAAAGAAATGATAGTTAATAATTGTAGCAAATTTGTTTTTTAGTTTATTTTAAGAAGCTGAGAGATAGGGAAACCGCCTCTGTGGTCTAGTGGTCAGAGTTCCTAGTCTAGAAAACCGAGATTAACGACCGTGGGGAGCCGTTGCGTTGACCACATTACACCCTCTATCCGCAAAATTTTGCACTAACTTCGCCGACAAGCGGCGGTCGCTCGGTCGGTATAGTTCGCTTGCGGACTACAGGCCACGGAGTTTGTTTTGTTTTTTGAGAGCTAGGATGGGGAGTTATGGACTGGTTGGATCTGCCTGAGGTTAGGGGTCAATGGTGGGCACTAGTGAGCACGGTAAATAACTTCCGGGTTCCATAAAATGTCGGAAATTATTGAGTACATGGGCGATTTGTATCCTCGCAAGGAGAGCTGGACTCCATAGAATTATCTGACAACGTTATCAGGAGGTTTCTGGGCTGTGCAGCGCTGACTTAGGGGATGACTGGTGAATGATAAATTGAAACGGGTTTGAAAGGCCTAATATATCACATAATTTTTGGAGGGACTGAAGAAAACAATGAAAAATCTCTAGATGGTCCGTGTTCCAGTCTAGATTTGAACCGCACACCTTCCGAATAAAAGTATCAGGATATTGTCCCTACATTATCCTGCTCGAAGAGGAATTTGGTATTTGCCGTCATGAAATAAGTTCTAGAGAAAAATGAAACTTAACAAATGTATGTATACCTGCAGCAGATTGCAATTGTCCACTCAAGATATTAAGCGGAAATTGAAGACGTTCAGATGAAGGGTAGAGCAGATCTCAGGGCACGTAAATTACACCATTCACTGTGTTAGTCTTCCTGATATTTACATAATTCAACATCCTCCGTTTTGAAACAGATTTCTACTATGTAAGGACCAGTAACTAGTGAAAACACAGGCCTATCTCCAAAGAATCTAATATAATGTCACGTGTTGGTGACTAGACATGGAGTTTGGATTGGTAATTGGATTTATTGATCGCTTATAACTCGTAACTGCAAATAACGTTAACTGTCTCACTGATTTACACTCTATAGATCACTAAAACTACAGCACGCGTGAAGTCTTATGTTCGTTCACTAGTCGTTCCTAGTTATCGGCTGCTAACAACAACGTAACCCAAGACTGATAACCGCAGACTCCGACCTCCGACTGATTAGCTTTTCCCGTTGGGCCTTGCTGTATATATTCTATACGGACCGCATAGCAAACATCTCTTTTGACAGTTCCTCTATTGTTGCTTGTTGATTCTTTGCTGCGAAAACATATTTACCTTTCCGTTGCCTAGTAATTGCCGCATATTTCCTTCCATCATTCCGACTTTACCCCATCATATCACAATATAATGTTACTCAGGGTAAACACACACGATCTGTACACCCCCGCATGAAGGCGGGTTCAAATAACTCTACCGCAGCCCTGCGAGTCGTAGGAGATGATAAAATGAGAACCTAGTGCCTGGGGGTATAACTGGGCCACGCTGTTCCTGGGGGGGGGGGATATGAAAATAGACCTGGCCCTCCAGACTGGTGGAAGCTCGAATTTGGGGCAATAAAATGTGGTTATGAGTTTCGTGGGACTCGGACCCGAGAATGACATCGCTGGCGAAGGCCAGAGGCAATTGTAAACGATAGAACCATCCTCTCGTCAGAGAGGGCGCCCCACATCAACAGCCCCGCAACTGTCTGAGAATAGTGAAGATTTGGTGTTGGGCCTTAAATGGTTGCTTGACACCAAGACAGATTGGCCGACTGACCGTTGGTCGTAACACAACTTTGATTTTGACTTTGATTTTGGCGATCTGTACTACGTCAGAAATCTATTTTTAAGCAATTATGGAAGCTATAGTTTCCACACATTTAGACATTAAACTAGAACTCTCAATGGTTATTTCAGATTTGTGCACTGCAGTTAACTCTATATACATGAAGTTTGCATTTCCATTTTACACAAAGAGTGTGCCTCACAGAGCTGTATACAAATGCATAAATGGATGCTTGGAAAGCTGATCCATCCACATTCCATCCGAAAGCGTCTCTGAACTCAGTTCACACATTTGGCTTTACTAACCCACAGGAACAACCAGCTTTTGTGAGAAAATTTTTTGTTTCCTTGATATATTGAGGAAGCACTCAGTAGCACAGTTGGCTGAGGTACGATGCTGCAAGCCGGAAGGTCGTGGGTTCGATTCATGATTAGTTCATTGGATTTTTCAATTGACTTAATCCTTCCAGTCACACTGTGGCCCTGGGGTCGACTTAGAATCTAACAGAAATGAGTGTCAGGAATCTTCCTGGGGAGTAAAGGGCGGCCGGTGCGTAAGTCTGACAACCTCACCGCCATCTGTGAGGCGACTGTCTAGAGAAAATGTGGGAGCCTCGACGTCTCACAACCCTATGGGCCTCCACGGCCTGTTACAGGGATAATTATACCTTATTATATTATATATTTTGTTTTATTAAGATTTTTATGGAAGTTAAGCCTATTTTTCTTTCATTATGACACACTAAAACTTGGCTTTTAACCTTACAAACCTCGTTATATTTTAGCGTCCTGTTACACTGATTCATATCCGTGGTTTATGCTGACCGTCTTACAGTGTATACAACGCATGCAGTAACAGGAGCAAAACACAACACAGAACACGATACACAAATGTATGTAAGAAGAATGCTCACATAAAAGAGGATTGGCGTAATTCGCGTGTTTGAGTGCGACGTGGGAAGAATCCTGAAAAGTTTCATTATTTAGAATTCATCGTCTTATATGACGAATACAGATTTTAGTCATTTTAGAATGAAGACATTATGGCATGCAGTACAATAGTTTAACGTGCATAAAGACACCTGAGGATGGCACATTAGTGCTGAAACATGTAGTGTGGAAGTGAAGAATAAGGAGAAAAAGTGTATACACTGTAAGATGGTCAGCATAAACCATGAACTTACAAACCTCATTTGTTTGCGAGGGTGCACAGGAGCATATCACATTCGGCACCATGGGCGCCTTCACAAGATGCCATCTGTAAAATCTGTTGACTGATCACGAGTCCATCTGAATAACTCATAATAGAAGAAATGAAGGGAACATTTTCATCAGTAAATGTTTGCAGTCAACATGCGGAAGACTGTCCTATTAGCATTACTTCCAGTAAAGGCACATATTTAAAAACAACTATGAGATTAAAAACCTTACAGAACTTGTATAATGATTGTGGAATAGCGTCAATTTAATTCATACAGCGTCAGAGTCAATTCTGTTGTTTTATTGGTTTGTTGATGCCCATACAAATTAACACCGATTCGCCCGTTTATCTGTATGGCATTCGGTACCGCCCTCTGCAAATGAACGTGCAGCTGTGATGACAAAACACGGCTATTGACAATGGAAGCTGATTTACAGAGATCAATTTCAAGCAGTGTGAGCCCGAAGGGTTCAGTCGGTAAAATGACTGCCCAGTGGCTGAATTGTTAGGGCTCGATCCTACAAAGAGCAGGGAATTTTCTCTTCTCCCTCTCTTTTCGATTGGCTTTGTGGACCATCCAGTACCGGAGGAAAGACATCCGAAGCGTGAGGGGGGGGGGATAATTAACCTGAATAATCTTGTAGCACAGAAATCTAGGATGACGTCAGTTTCGCCACGGTTTTACGAAAACCGTATCTCGATTTCTGGTGGGAATTCTGGAAATTATATCTTCACCATTGTGATGTAACAGGATTTGACGCAATCAGATCCGATCCTAAACGCGGCCGGAGCTTTTTCCTGCACGCCTTCTAACTATAGTCTTAGTGGAAATATGACTTGATTAAGAAAGGTTTCTCGTGCAATTGAAGGTATACAATATAAAATATGGCATCGACGTTATTTTTTAAAAATATTCTTTCTAGTATAAGCCGTATATAATGAAATATGCTGTAAGGAGAAACCTTTTATAATTCTACCTATGACAGTTCCACTATCCTATGGGTACCGAGGCTTTTTCCATGGAGGTAAAACGGCCGGTGAGTGAAGCTGACCAGTCACCTCCAGCTAATGCCTAGGTCAAGAAAATGTGGATCTATACATCCTCTCCCCCATAGGCCTTCATGGCGTAGAACATACTTAAGCACAGGGACAACTTTACCTTTACTTAAGACAACAGTTCTGTCAATAACAAGTTCGTATCTGAAAATCGAATACCAAAAGCCAGATGTTTGTATTTAGGAGTACTTAGATTAAAAATGAGTACAAATTATCGTAGGGAAACCCGAAAGGAAGGAGTATATTTAAGACTGATGCGTAGGTAGAGAGACAATAACGAAAGGAAATTGTGTGCGAGGGTGCAGATAGAGATCAGTGGCGGGCTCTTCTGTGTAGAGTAATGAACCTTCAAGTTCCATAAGAAAGAGAATGTTTCTTCATTAGCTGAGCTGCTATCAGTTCTTCGATAAGAATTATGCATCGTGTCGTTAGTATGAATGATATTCATATCTTTTTCTGAAAACAAGATCAACAAGCGACCTTTCTTTTCTTTTCCTTGGCACCACAGCCCCAGTGGGCCTAGGCCTACCTCCATGAACTTCTCCGTTCACTTCGGTTTTTCTAGATCTTACACATTCGGTAGGACTCCTTGGGCGGGTGATCAGCTCATCGCAAGGCCTCTACCTGTAGACAAACACAGAAAAACGCACACAAACATCCATGCCCTGAGTGCGATTGGAACCCACGAACCCGGCTTCCGAGCGAGCGAAGACAGTACATGCCTTAGACCGCTCGGCTACCGTGACCGGCCAACAAGCGACCTAGGCTAATATTATTANGCAAGCGAAGAGACCGTGAGAACCGGTAAAATCAGTCTGCTTTTACCGGTTCTCACGGTCTCTCCGCTTGCAGATTTCTTATATTTTTTTTCTTCAACCCTGAAGATGGAGGCGACACGTTCATCCGAAACGTCGGTTAACACCACATATACACGGTGCCAAATCCCAGAAGACTGCTTTCTTCAATATAACATTTTATTTTAAAATGTTATTAGAATCACATTTAAATTTCTTAAAGTCATTAAAATCACATTTTATTCAATTGTGACATGCTTCGACCCTATAAAACAATCCTCAGGCAACAGATAATTAAACGAACACAGCGTGGACGCCGCAATATGAAGGCAGCGTGAGTGAAGCGTGGGCCTACACACTCAAACGAGGACGTACAGTAATAGTATGTAAATATATTGACACATGAGCTGATACAGTAAGGTAGTTTCAATCAATTTGCAGTTGCTGAGGATGGCTTTATAGGGTCGAAATACATGTATGTCGCAACAATGGCGTAAAATGTGATTTCAGTGACATTATAAGAAATTTAAATGTGTTTGTAATGACATTTTAAAATAAAATATTATGTTGCATTAGAAACTGAAACAATTAGATGAGTGATGTACTAAGCTAAATAATTAGTAACGTTACCGTGATACCTAATTAAATTTAAATTCATGAATATTTCATTCGAAATTACCATCCATACTAAGAAGAGAATGGAGTTATATCGAATTAAAGAATTGCCGTAGAGAATTACTGTTTGAAACAATTAAGTTAGTGTACTTAACAGTTAGATGTTAAAAGTGATATCACATTTTCTCTTTGAATAGCACACCACGTCACTAAGGTGCAATATGCATCCGGATGCAAGTGCATCTGACACAACATTATCTCTGTAAATTAATCCAAAGACTGAGCGAAGTTATACTGTTAATTGCATCCCATTTACGGGCGCTCTGCGTCAAGTTATTAAGTCAGTGGCGTGCAGAAGTTAACTGAGAACTGCGGGTATAGAAGCATTAAATTCTGGGAAATTAAAACCGCGTTCCAACTCCATTCTCAGAAGCAAGTGGAAAGCTAAATACTCATAAATATCAGGCTATGAGAGCAAGTTTATATACAGGAATGTAGCGGACCTATGTTCCAAAAGCAAAATTCGGAATTTCTAATTTAGGAATATGAGCAGGCCTGCGCACATTTTGCTCAGCCCCTCCAAAATTAGCAACTAGAATGAAGAAAACAAAGAACCTCAGATCAGATTTTCTTTCACTTCCTACAAACAAAATGGTATTTGAAACAGTATAACAAAACAGTCCGTCCCTCTCATGCTTGGGGAACCCCCAAGCTGCCGTTGTTAGATGCTGGAAAAGAAGCCGAATTATCCCCTACCGTTTCCAGGATACAGGAAGAGGAATAACGATGGGTTGGACAAATGAAAGAAATAGGGGAGGAGTATGGAAGAATGGAGGGAAGGAGATAGAGGGATAGAGGAATGGAAGAACAAGACTGAGTTAAATGTTAATGAAAGGAAGTAGGGAATTGTGAAAGAGAAAATAAAGTAGATAGGAAAACAATAAGTGAGAAAGGAGGGACGAAGATAAAGACACAAAAGGGGTAAAGGAAACAAAGAAATAAATCATATCCATAAATTTTGACGGATTATGAGCTAATGAAATAGCATAGAAAATTCTAGGCGTCATCACAGAGATTTGAGGCGCCATGGCTATCTGGAACACAAAATTTATTGAGGCTTCCTTAAGGTTGTAGCATAATTAATCCCATGAGACACAGTCCTTTTCAAGAATCTAATGATGTCTCAGCTGATCAGGAAATTCCAGGCCGCTTATAGAACACGAAATTCTATTACCGTTTAGGTTTTCCTATATAAATGTTGCAGTTTTTACAAAACTCTCCAATGCGTGTTACATGTCCCGCACATTTAATCACCGTGATAACATTAGAGCAAAGTACTACAGCAATCCTACGTGAGATAGGCCTAATGTCTAGGTCTAATGTATATTTAATTGATTTAAATCCGAAACAGCTGCACTTACTCTGTGGACCTAACAGCTCCATGGACCAGACCCTTCTTAGGAGGCTAATAGTAGCTGAAGTAGTTCAGAAATTGCAAGGATTTCATAGATCCCGGGGGTTCATTACACTGTTCACAAGAGTCCGCTACTGCTTATCTTTCGAAGTTCGTGGCTCTATGTGCAATTTCATAATATGCTGATTTTTTTTTGTCAATTAGCATTTAGCCCCGTTTAACTCCCAAGGTAGAGGACCACGCCTTTTCGACTGTTCCGACAGAATACTTAATATATATGCCTCTACCCCGCATATCTGGAGTTTACTTCCATCCGCAACATGAGGATGCGCTGTGCCATAGTAACATAACATGGATTACGTACAACTCTCACCATAAATAAAATATTAATATCAGTAATTAAGAAAATTAAAAAATATTAATTAATTTAAATTGTTATGGCGACATTGCCCCTACACAGCCATCACAATATTATTACTGAAGTTTCTTGTGCAGTTAATTAGGCCTGTTGGTGTCTTATTCATAAATGATATATAATGATCAGGCCGGTCACTATAGCCGAGCGGTCTAAGGCATGTACTGTCTTCGCTCGCTTGGAAACTGGGATCGTGTATTCGAATCCCACTCAGGGCATGGATGTTTAGTTTGTGTGTGTGCGTTTTTCTGTGTTTATGTACAGGTAGAGGCCTTGCGACGAGCTGATCACCCGCCAAAGGAGTCCTACCAATGTGTAAGATCTAGAAAAACCGAAGTGAACGGAGAAGTTCATGGAGGTAGGCCTAGGCGCACTGGGGCTGTAGTGCCAAGGGGAAAAAAATATACACGTACATATATAATGACTAAAGAAAAAATAAATAAAGCTCTCCCTGGAACAGACCATGAAGGCCCTTAGGGTTGTGAGGCGTTGAGGTTCCTAAATATCTATAAAATCGGCTCACAAATGGTGGTGAGATCGTCAGCCCTCCGCGGCGGTTTCCCTTTACCCCTAGAAAGATTCCTGCCACTCATGAGTCGACTGAAAGGATTAGGTCAATTGAAAAATCCAATAACCTCCTCCGGACTCGAACCCGCGATCTTCCGACTTGCAGCATAGTGCCTCAACGAACTACGCTGCCTCTCTAATGTTTATATCGCCAACTTTTTTTTTAATTCGCTTAGTGGTGGGTGGAATCCAGTTGGATCCACTCGGCACGGCGGCCACTAATTGGTCTATTGTAGCCTGCCCCTGGTGATTATGATGAAGGAGAATTTGATGGAATGAAGATTGGCAGGGAAACCAAAGTACTGGAGAAAACCTGCCCCAGCGCCACTTTCTTCCGGAAACAGATGTCGATCCTTCTGTACAGGCGAATAATAGCGATAAATCGCGTGACTCTCTTGAGCATGTATGGGCCATATTCTTGGAGCCTTAGGAAAACGCTGTAAATATTAGATGACCGACTGGTAGCTCGTTAATAAGCCTGCAAACGAACTAACTTCTGGGCTTTCCATAACAGTGTACTGTAGCCTCCAGTTGCACTTTTCACCCGACGCAAGTTTTGGGCTTTCGAAATATGAGAAAGAAAGGTAATGAATTCTGCTAAATAGGGAGACTAGGGACACGCGGTAGCGTAGTTGGTAGCACTGTGTACACGATGGAAAGTCGCGGATTCGAGTCCCAGTGAGGTTGATTTTTCTTTTCAAGTTACCTAATCCTTCCAGCCGCACTATGGGCCTGAGGTCGACTCAGCCTCTAACAGAAATGAGTACAGGAATCTTCCTGGGTGGTAAAGGTAGGCCGAGGCGTAAGGCTGACCTCACCGCCATCTTTGAGCCGATTGTCTAGAAAATGTGGGAACCTCGACGTCTCACAACCACATGGGCCTTCAGGGCCTGTTACAGGGATAGCTGCTTTTATAGGAAAACAAAGAAATGCTTGGCTTATTTTGCCAAATTGGATGAAAGTCAAGAGCATGGAGGAACATGATCTGTTAGTTACTAAACTCAGGAAATATGGTTAAGGCAATGCAGAGATGAGCGGTTTGAGGTAGGTGGTTTGTTAAATTGGCGGTTATTGTACATGCAGTGTGCACGTGTTTGGGCAGCTTGTGAAACACGGTCCGCTGGGCACAATTCAAAACGGTGGGGGGTGTAGGAGGGAGACAGAGCCGCACTTTATGTGCATGTGCATACCCACCCCCTCTAGCGATCGACAGGTAGGTATTAGTATGCATATCGAACTATTTAATTGAGAGGGTGGGTCACCCCTCCCACCCACACTCACATACATCCTACCTCACCCCATCAACGTAGTTTGATTACATTTCATGCAGCAAATCGCATATATTGGGATGCTGTGGGTTGGGTGGAGGGGTGAGTAGTAGGTTTGGTTTTCGAAACGAATTTAAAAAAATCATCGAGAGAGAGGCTCATGATGTAGTTGGGCGCCATTAAATAAGATTATCGGAGTTATTAATTGCCCGTGATGTGCATATCGCTTGGGATGGATAAATAAAGAGTAGGTTCGTGAGGGAGGGTGGGGATGGGGTTGTGCATTGCACATATTGGCAACATCGGAACAGGCCTAGGTTAATAGTGACCGGGCATCATACTTTTTTGTTTTGTTTTGTTTTATTTTTAGTTTTGTTTCCCGTTTCATTCCACCGCCGCACAACACACACACTCTATCCCCACACATCCCTGCGTCCACACATGTCCCCAAACGTTTAAAACTCATAAACCACACAAAGTCCATAATATGCAGCAGTTATTGCAGTAAAACGCAATTATATACACCCCAAATCCCGCAATCAGGCGTATACTTTTTTGAAGAATTGCTTGCTAAATGCTCTGTTATTTATTAGTTGTATTTTCCGTTCCGTTTTATGTTACCCGCCTATAATTAACGAATACGTGGATAGGCCCCACTCCGCCCCACACCATTTCCACTATAAACTAGGGCTCAGCCGTGCCAGGTGCATCAGCCGTATAGTTGAACGAAAATGTGCGCATTGCAACATGTGCAGTGCTGATCTGCTTTCGTACTCCCTTGATGAAACTCTGCTTTTGTCCCTACAAAGCTAAAGGGGTTCCTTGTCACCACGGCATGGCGCGTCCTCAGGTTGCGGGTGGAGAAGACGGCCTCCTGATATGGACAGTACCTGAGAATATATTTTCACGTATTAGGGGTAAAAGATAAAGTTGCCCCTGTGCTTAACTAATTAAGCACTACGCCATGAAGACGTATGGGGAGTGGATGTATAGATCCATATTTTCTTGACCTCGGCACTAGCTGGTGGTGAGTGGTCAGCTTCACGCCCCTGCCGCTTTACCCCCGGGGAAAGAGCCCCGGTACCCATTGGATAGGAGGTTGGGTGAACCCCAGATCCGGTCTGGGTGACGTAAAGAAGAGGAAATTCTTTACCCTACCGGGACTTGAACTCCGACACCTCGGTGGTCCAGCCCATAGCTAGTCGCTATACCGACTGCGCTATCCCCCTTCGCCGTAATAGGAGTAGCGTAACCAATAATTTTGGGTTCTAGATTTGATGATTGCACTTATTGGACGTCCCTCTTACAATTACACTAGATTATAACATTGAACTCCTTGCAACGAATCTCTCACTGTACCTCTTCTGGATCTAAGACTGGTCTCTAGTCTCTCAAATTCTCTATCTGGCTGTCTGGATCTCAGACTGAGCTAACTACCCGTGCATGCGGACTCAAAATAGCTCACCGCCTCCGAAGGTTCCACTACTGTGTTTCGCGATGTTTCAGGGCATGGATGTTTGTGTGCATTTTTCTGTGTTTGTGTACAGGTAGAGGCCTTGCGACGAGCTGATCAGCCGCCCAAGGAGTCCTACCGTATGTCTAAGATATAGAAAAACCGAATTGAACGGAGAAGTTCATGGAGGTAGGTCTAGGCCCATGGGGGGTGTAGTGCCAAGGAAAAAAAATACTAGTAGAGCTTCTCTTTAGTGTGATCAGTTTGGGATTTAAAATGCTGTTATAGTTTAGATGATGTCTCATGGCAAAACACGAAAACTGTAGGAATGCGATACGTTTATTCAGCAAAATATTCTTATTTTAAGACAGTAGAAAATTACGTCTTTACAGCAGTCTCGTAAAGTACAGCAAAACAAAAGCTGACTGGGCGAAACACGTTAAATCGAGAACATGAAACGAGTAGACTAAATCTCGGTGTTTAGAAAAAAAAATAAGAAGCAGCAGAAGGAAAGAAGTGGAATGATCTACTGTTATTCAGTACGAGAATGGAAGTTCATAAGGGCAAACTCAGAGTCACTGGTATCTGATTAAAGGCCGGAGTTAAATCCGTGGCCGCGGCAAGACCTCCTATCAAGAAGGAACCAGGGGCTAAAGAGGTTTACTCTAAAGCTACCCATTTACTTCCCAGTGCCGAGGTCAAGCATCCATTGCGATTTACTTATTCTGTTCCATACGTCATTTTAGTTTGATGTTTAAGTACAATGGTAACATTATCTTACCGTAATAGACGTTTCGTTTGACTGTAATACAGCGAAACTTTTAATTGTATCCTTATGTTTTCATAATTAGTTTAATTATGGAACCACTAACGATCACAGAGCAAACCTTGGAGGAAGGTGAAGAATACGGGACGACCTGGCAATGCTCCCAATATCCCACCGTGTGATTGGTCGCTTTGGTCAGGAAACACAAGGGTGGGGTCAAGGCCTTTTGGTTGCTGGAGTCCTGCTATGCGATCATACATCAGAGTGGCAATCAGCAACATAATTAGTTTGTAATGTAGCAGCACCTGATTACTCCGTGGAGAGAGAGTGAGACAGAAAAAGGAGCCCTGAAGAGGGTACAAGAGGGAGTGAGAGAGTAGAACTTCGGACACAGAGCAGAGGTCGAATGAACTCGTGGTCCCTAGGGTGCCATTCCAACGCGCGGGACCTGTGGGGCTGTATGAAGGGGGTGGCTGATGCAGTAGAGGGGGATGAACATCTCACCCTACCAACTCTCGCACTATCACACCTAGACTACACCCTATGCAGCCTCTTCATGGACAACTTTGCTGTCACTGCTTCCGGAAAAACAGAGCACATTCTGTACCGATTTCTGCATTGAAGCTAATCCTGAGCTTCAGTAATTTCTGGATGAAAACCAGAGTATTCTGCTTGATACAGAGTCTTCTTGGACAGCTGGTAATTGCTGAGCTAATAAATAACTCTGTGATTCTTGCCGAACTGAGCGAAATTTTTATTCTTCGATTTAATTCCTACCGGGGTGGTTGCTAAAATAAGGCTCTTTCACTAAAAAGTAGGCCTATAAGAGATTATAGGCGATAGGTACTCCTCAAGATAAGGGACAGCCTCAGTCAGAGGGGAGGTAAATATTTTTGGCATGACTACCAGATCAGCCAGTATAGCGACTGGCTACGGGCAGGACGACCGAAGGGCCGAAGTTCGAATCCCTGTAGGGTCAAGAATTTTCTCTACTCCACGTCGTCCAGACCGGCTCTGGGGTTCACCCTGCCTCCTATCCAATGGGTACTAGGGGCTCTTTCCCCGGTAGTACAGCGGCTGGGGCGTGAAGCTGACCACTCATATCCAGCTAGTGCCGAGGTCAGGAAAATATGGATCTATACATCGACTCCCCATACTCGTATGTCTTGAAGGCGTAGTGCTCAGTTAGTTAAGCACAGGGACAACTTTACCTGTGACTACCAGATATTTAGACCTGAAGGAAATGCGGGAAACCTTAAGGTGTCATAATTACTTACACGGAAGTATTAAAGGCGGCCCCTATCACTAACAGGAATAAAAAGGTAATAAGGAGTTCCAAACATAGATCGCAATGCTTGCTTCCCTATTGCACACAGTTCAAGTCTTGCAGAGCTTCCTTCTCTATTGCTGGCACTCTACTTCATTCTAGTGAAGAATTTGTTACTTACGTACGGATTCTCTGTGCGTTGACTTTGTCGGACAGAACCGCAAATTTTCCCACTGTCGCTATATGTGTGTGTGAACTTTGAAGTAAAAAGTAAACTTTTATATGTGATATCTAGGTCTATTTATGTCTATAAAGTCACCACATATCACACGCTCTTCTACGATAGTTCATTACTTATTGATATTGGATTGAAAACGTAAGAAATGTCTCACACTGCCGCCAAGTTGGTATTTTAAAATCCCAAAAGTAACTACCTCAGTGAAATTTACAACTTTTTCGAAGACATTTTAAAGTATGTTATTTCAGATTTTTAATTAAATAATAGCCCTTCCGCGGGTTAACTGTGTAGGCAATTTATACATAAGACAGGGGGGTTTCTAATAGCACAACACCCGTAGAAATTTCCGTGAAAATTGGCCATCTCTTTCGAAACTTATACTGGGGGCGCGTACAGAGAGGCTCATCATGGTGAACTCATAAGCCAACTTACATTCAGCAAGGAAACAATGTAGGCCAGGGAATGGTGAAAATATTGAGGAAGAAGTAAAAGGTAAAAAAAAATTGTAACGTTGTCCCTGTGCTTAACTAATTAAGCACTACGCCATGAAGGTGTATAGTGGAATGGATGCATAGATCCACATTTTCCTGACCTCGATACTAGCCGGAGGTGAGTGGTCAGCTTCACGCCCCGGCCGCTGTACTACCGGCGAAAGAGCCCCCGGTACCCATTGGATAGGAGGCTGCATGGACCCCAGAGCCGGTCTGGACGACATGGAAAATCGAAAATTCTTGACCGTACTAGGACACGAACTCCGACCGTTCGGTCGCCCAGCCCGTAACCAGTCGCTATACCGAATACACTATCCAGGCTTCTGAGGAGGATGCATGATTAAAATAATATGTTGACCCATAAACGGCGCAGGGCTAATACACAATATGTGTAAAAAATATGTACGTAATTAATCCTGAATATACGAGTATGCAGTGTTCTGAAACCTTAAAATATTTAAAAGTTGAAATGTTAAATAACTTAACATAGACGCAAGTGCTGGACGTTCTCATGCATTTTATGATTTTGTTTTCAACGATTAGTATCATATAAGACTGAGTCAATTTATATTAATATTAAACATCAGAAGAAGAAGTTAAGATTTTTCTTAAGTTCTCACTGTAGACCAGTAGTGTAATAAAGTCACGTGCGGTTGTAAACAAGCTGTCGCTTGCCTAAGACATGAAATAGAAAGAACAAAAAAACAAACTCCGTGACCTGTAGTCCGCAAGCGACAACCGCTTGTCTGCGAAGTAGTGCCAACTTTTGCGGATAGAGAGATGTCACTTGGTCAGCGCAACGGATCACCACGGCCGTTAATTTCGGTTTTCTAGACCGGAGCCACTATTTTCTTGAAATACCTCCTCAATTATTCTCACGAGGCTAAGTTGATCCCGTTCCAGACCCACTACTTCTGAGAAAATCTGGTAGCGTCGGGAATCGAACCTGGACCTCTGGATCTGTAGCCAGGAACTCTGACCACTAGACCACATAAACGGTCAGAGAGAGAGAGAGGAATAGAATGCAAGGAACTCTTCGACGATAGCCAGCTAATAACTGCAACACGTCCTGTACGTACGTTTAAAAACCCCTCACTCATCCCTCCACTTGAAGCCTTGGAACGGAAACTTTGTTAAGTTTACGTTCAGGAGTTCCTTAATTATTATCAGCTAAGCACCAATTAGAACCACGCTAATAGCATCAATGTAATGTAATAAAACGGAGAACACTCATCCCCTTGCACTCATCGTCTCTCATCCATAAACATTCCACCGCCAATCAGACTACAGTTAAGTTACTTATCATTTTGCCGTGCCATAGCTCCTCAGGCGATTAGTCGCCGGCTTCCTAACGCGGCGGCCCGGGTTAGATCCCAGGTCAGGACTTGCGGAATTTTTGATGGACAATTGAAGGAGAAAGCTCTAGATCACATCAAGTTAAGGAACTGTTTTGGAAGAGACTGTGGACCTGTCGTCTTGACAGATTACTGATGAATGAAAGTGGCACTGGGACAAGTTTTCCCCGAGTACTTCGGTTTCCCCTGCCAATTCTCATTCCACCGACTGCTCCACACTCATCATCTATCATCCGGGGCTGGTACAATAGGCCATTTAGTGGCCGACATACCAAGTGGACTCAGCCTCACCCCACACCAATAAACTAGTCATCATTCTATTCATCTGTCGATCACAGTTGCCACGTCATCTGTGGCATGAACCGTCTTCACCCGTTCAAACACTAGATTCGTGAGTTCGAATCCCACACGAGGCATGAATGTCTGTGTGCGTTTAGTCTGTGTTTGTGTTGTTCTGTATGTAGGTACATACATTGCGAAGGGCTGGTCCCCCGTCCAAGGGGTCCAAGGAATCTTGCCGACTGTCTATAGGATTAAGAAAATCTGGCAAGGCCCAACATAGGGCCGTAGATTAATAATAATACTCCACACAGGTTCTCTTGAACAAAAATTCCTACTGTTAGTACTACGAAAGTTTTATTTACATATTTGTACCCATTTTAATTCTAGTGACTACACTATTTAAGTTGTGTACACATACACACACACACACACACACACACTGGAATTACGTTCGAATCCCGTTCGTAGCATAAATGTTTGATACCCGCTCATGTTGCCTGCTGTAATTTCGTGTGCCATTAGATGCGAAGTCTGATACTCCGTTCAGTGAAATACACTGCGTGCCTTAACAGAGATTACAAAGGAGAAGCCTACAGTGAGGAGCAAGGGTTCCGAATCGGGCTACAAGGACAAAAAATAAGGTACAGGTCTAGAGGATGTCCATAAAACTATACCGGTATTTTATCCTTAAATATTTACAGAAATCGGTAAGACAGAAAAAGAAGACTAATTGTGATTCATATATAACAATATGCCTATCACAGTGGCTGCGTGGTCTAAGGCATGAAACGTCTTCGCCCACTCGAACACTGGGATCGTGGGTTCGAATCCCACTCAAGGCATGGATGTCTGTGTGCTTTTATTCTATGCTTGTGTTGTTCTGTCCTACCGACTGTGTATATATTAAGAAAGTGAAAATGGGGCGAAGGTCCACAAGAGCTGTAAAGCCGTAGATATCTAGATATAACAGCTTAAATAAATCCGTGGCCTGTAGTCTGCAAGCGAACTTTACTGACCGAGAGACCGCCGCTTGTCGGCGAAGTTAGTGCCAACTTTAGTGGATATATGGTGTGGTGTGGCCAGCACAACGGATCCACACCGCCTCAAAGAAGGGAGAGGTAGCCAATTACTATTACCAGTTGCAGATCTTAAAACGCAGTGGAAAAAGAAAGGCAAAGAAGAACTTCAGAGTTTTTATCAAAACACCAAACGGGAAAGAGGGGAAAGCTACAGGAATGGCTCGTCTCCGTGGTTCCGTGAGATAAAAATGAACCGCGGCGCCTTCGTGTCAATAAACCGTATGACAGCAGGCCACATTAGTCTTAATGCAAGCCTAAACAGATTTAACTTTTTGTCCACGGCCGAACGCGAATGTGGTGATGGGCTGCAAACGGAGGAACATGTCTTCTGGGACTGTAAACTGTACGGGGACCAACGGGCAACAAGGATGGACATTTTGTCTGAGAACAGCAAAAAAGAATACCCAAAGTCAGTTAGAGAACTCTTAAGGTTAGAAAAAAGATTTCTGCAAGGCGTCAGTTACGTCATAAACATTCCTATATTTATATGACAGATTTGTAAGAAAAGCAAAAGAAGTAATTGTACTGTGATTATTAACAGTATACTCTCAGATTTAAGTTAAGATCGCGGGGTTACCGCTATTATAGAATAAGATATTTATAATCCCACAGCCTTTAATCTCGTTTTTCTAGAACGGAGCCGCTATTTCCTTGAAATATCTCCTCAAGTATCCTCACGAGGCTGAGTAGACCCCGTTCCAGACCCACTACTTCTCAGAAAATCTGGTAGAGCCGGGAATCGAACTTGGAACCTCTGGATCTGTAGCCAGGAACTCAGACCACTAGACCACAGAGGCAGCCATAGATATAACAGTATAGGGTCCTTTAATTACAGCTTTATTATTTCGATAGGAGCTACATTCGTAAGTCGGCATACATCCAAAAAAAAAACAAACAATATAGTTATTTTTTTCTGCGCCCCAGAACAGGACTGTCATCTTTTAATCTTTCTCAACTTCAAATGTCGGAGGATATCTCTTTGGACAAGATGATGCGTATGTTTCGAAAAATGTAATGGAATTTCTCGCAGGGATGGAGATTTGATTCTTACAATAGATTTATATTATCTATGAGATATGGAAGGAAGTGACCGTGACCTATTCTAAGAGTATTGTTCCAATACCTAACCTGGAGGGACTTGCGATACCTGCGAAGTAACTCAGTCGAACGGACGACCCTGGTCCCTACCGAACACGAAGCAGGATGGGTACGTTAGAGAAATGAAACGTGAAAGTGCGAGCGGGTAGGATTCTGTTATGTTGTCGGTAACGAAACTTAGTGGTCCATAAAATGTGTACTTCCTAGACCAACGGAATAATTACCACCTCTCGAGTATGATTCGTAACACGCTATAGCGTAGTTGGTTGAGACATTAGCTACAAACTGGAAGGTAGCGGGTTCGAGTCCCGAGGAGGTGTTTTTTTTATTTATTTATTTAATCCTTCCAGCCGCACTGTGGCCCTGGGTTCGACTCAGCCTCCAACAGTAATGAGTACCAAGAATCTTCCTGGGGGTAAAGGGCTTCCGGCGCGTAAGACAGACAACCTTACCGCCATCTGTCTAGACAAAATATGGGAGCCTCGACGTCTCACAACCCTGTGGGATTCATTTAACAGGCAACTTATAGAGACTTGCAAGGACCTTGCGCCTCTTCATGTGTTTCTACTCCAACGAACCTCCTTTCTTCAGTTGTAGAAGAAGGACAATTTCAATTGTATCACCGTTTTACTGATGATTGGGCTCGGGTGATCTGGGTCCCTCCAGGGGCGGCAACTTCCACTTCTCTCTTCACCCCTACCTAATTTCCATTTCTGTCCAATCTTTATTGTTATACCGTTTCCACGTCGTGCCCTACATATTTATAACATCCGCAGAGATGAAATAGCTAATTACCTTAGGAGGAAGGGGATTTGTACGAACAAATTGTCATCCACTTCAGAGAACCGACCCTGTTTCAATTCCTAGCCCTGTAAAGAGACCCGTGTCATTGTTTCATTGATCATTTTTCATTGCCTTGTCCGTTCTTCGTTACTCTTTTTTTCTCCTTGCTTCTTTCTCGTCCCTTGAATCATTCGTTTCTATTTGGCACCCCTCATTGTAGTTGTGAATTTCCCCGAAGACCAAGCTGCTATTAGAAACGCATATGCAGGGACCTGTGTTGTGCGTATTTTAAACTACAGTTGGACTGCAACGCGTTTCTTTTAATGGACAGCTGGGAGCTATTTGTGTACCCAATTACAATCTGCAGCACAGAGAGTCTACCTCTAACGGGGGATGGAGGTTCTGTTGTCCGGTGCCTTTAGTTACCTGCATCCAAGGTAATTCCATGCCAAAGTTTAACTACCTCCGTTCAGAAAAACAGAAAACAACATTCAAATTCCTGCAAAATACCCTTAGGGGCCCCATCATAACTCCAGTGTGTACATACAAATTCCCGTAAGCCCAGAAGCTGTCTTGTGTATATTTCTTGATTGTCTCATTTCCTGCTGTGCGTGTCTAAATCCCCACTTGGGTACGGAATGTACGAGTTGTCTGGTTGTTGCTTGCATATTCGTGGCCGCGGGAATGTGTTGCCCAACAATGGGTCTACATGTCACTCGAACATACTAGACCTACGCTTTGAGTTATTCTGATTCCAATGAAATAATCCACTGCAAAGAAACGGCGAGTTGTGCAATAAGGACGGCTGTTGGGACAATTTATACTATGAACATGTAACTGATTAGTTACACTCTAACTCCCGGGTGATGTGCACTTGCAGTGGTGTCACTGAATGCATGCAGCACCCCTTAGAGCATGCTACTGCATGCACCCCACCGCACCTAACGGAGGAGTGTGCCTAGTTCACACGAGCCGTTGAACTGGAGAAGAAATTTCAAGGACTGGACCTCAGTATGAACCAACCTTTCCGGTTTTAATTCGTTTCATTCTTCTATCGATTATAAAGGGAGCACGCAGTGTAGTGGTCGGTTAAGGCACTATGCCACAAGCCGGAATTGCGCGGGTTCGATTCCCAATGAGGTCATTGGATTTCTCAATTGACCTAATCCTTCCAGCAGCACTATGGCCCTGGGATCGACTTAGCTTCTAACAGAAATTATTACCAGGAATCTTCGGCTGGGGCCACAAGAGCGCACAAAATGCGTCCGTTGTTGAAATAAACAAGCGAGGTGGATGCGACGCTTTCTTCTGGCTCCATTGCAGACAAAAGACTACGCACCGCATTCTACAAGTGTGTGGTGTCCTCAGCAACGTCCGTCATAAAGTACGTTCGTTGCAACGGACGTACTTCGTGCGCTCGTGTGGCCACAGCCTTCAAGGGGGGGGGGGTAAAAGGTGGCCGGCGCGTAAGGCTGTCTTCACCGCCATCTGTGAGCCGATTGTCTAGAAAATGTGGGAACCTCGACGTCTCATAACCATATGGGCCTCCACGGCCTGTTACAGGGATAGCTTTACTTTTATCTTTTTTGTCGATTATGAAGACTAAATCGAACGGGGCCCTACGTAATGAGCTATAAGTCTTCCTTGTGTACTGAACACCATATTCGGTTTCTTGTTTTCCGATTCTGTTCACGATGCTCTCAGAATGTATAGCGTCGATGCTGAGGTGACTGATGACTGATAATTTGACAATGATGTGGAAAGAAGTCATCATGGCTTGGAGGACGGGGGACAGGATCCCAGCATTTTCTGGAGGGTCTAAGAAAGACGACAAACCTCAGTCGAGTTGTCACGGTGGATGCTTATCAGCTCCCGAAGGACAATCTTTAGGACAGTTAGGGCTGTACCGACCTGGAGGTGCCACAGTAGGTGAGAAGAATATTAACTTCTGGGATTTGACGCCGTGTAGTTTGATAGAAGTGTATTGCCGCTTCGGAAGAACGTATTGCCACTAAAATCAAGCTCAAAGCGTAAGCCAATCAAGCAAGAAACAAGCAGCAAGCTTACTTGAATTTAACGCCGTGTAGTCTAGTAGAAAATTTTCCGGAATTTCGGAGGAATGTATTGCCACCATCTTCAAGGTTGAAGAGTAGGCTGAGCAAGCAAAAAGCAACTTTCTTTGTTGCTTTCTTTTTTTTGCTTATTATTTGAGTGGCTTGCTCTCCCTCCGAATTCTACCAGACAACATGGTGTCACATCCCAGAATATAGTAGGCAAAGCCGCAGGAACCTCAAACCCAGCATGGTTGGTGTTCCAGGAACTGAGAAGATGAGGACCCTACTGTCGTGTTCCTAAGGTTCGGCCACACAGAGCGCTACGTACGCTATGTTCGCTATACGAACAGAAAAATATCTCCCTTTATTGCCAATGTGACTGGCCACACAGACTTCCGTACGGTACGTACGCTATGTTCTCTATGTTAGCTGCGTCGCAGAGTGCATACAGCGTACATAGCGTATGTAGCGAACATAGCGTAGCGCTCTGTGTGGCCGAACCTTTAGAGTCAGTCTTTCTGAACAAAACGTACACTCGAATCCATTGGCATGCGAATTATAGGCAGTTTTTGGATCAACCAAGCCTTCTCTAACGGCGTCACGCTTCCTCCCTCCGGGGTGACCTATCTCCAGTCGAGCTTCAAATGGCTACATATTCAATACTGTAACGCCGACATCAATTTCAGGCAACGGGTTGATAAAAACATTCTCGCAAAAACGAATAATTCCATAGCGAAGCAATGGCGAGGTAAATATTCCTTCGCAACAATAGAGGAAGTGGTGTTTTCTATGTCGTCCGCGCCACGCATTCTGATTCGTGACACGTATATTTTGTATGTCCGTGCCGCATCTATGTAAGGGAGACAGCTTGAAGGACCAAGAAAGATTAGAGAATTGGAATACAACGGCATACAACGGAGTACTACAGAATGAGAGTTCAGTTGTCGGTAGGAGATAGCCACGGGAAGTTCGTAGTTGAAGAAGAATTAGAAGTCAGCATGTGAAGACTTAGCCGGTCACGGTAGCCGAGTGGTCTAAGGCATGCACTGTCTTCGCTCGCTCGGAAGCCGGGATCGTGGGTTCGAATCCCACTCAGGACATGGATGTTTGTGTGCGTTTTTCTGTGTTTGTCTACAGGTAGAGGCCTTGCGACGAGCTGATCACTCGCCCAAGGAGTCCTACCATATGTGTAAGATCTAGTAAACCGAAGTGAAACGGATAGTTTCATGGATGTAGGCCTAGGCCCAAATTGGGGCTGTAGCGCCACAGTAAAAAATGTGAAGACTTAGTGTTTGATTAGAAGATTTAGTCACAGTGAGACTTTTTTAATTCCGTTACCGGGATACGACTAGTATAGAATGAGAATCCTAGTGCGTGTGTAACGGTGAACTGTAAATTGTGTTAAGTCAGCGATAGTGCTATATTGCTGGTAATTACGAGTGTTAACAAATCTATTCACCGATCCAGACCCTATTTATAGTCACTACTACACATGACAATACATTTACACCCAATTTCTATGTCTAGAGGTCAATTTCTTGATAGAATGAATACATTTCTAATTGTGAAGAAATACTGTACCGTGCGATTGTTGTGGTACTGTGGCGCTCTCGTTGGTGTGTGAACCGGCCTTCAGCACTCTGCACTAACAGAATCACTATTGAATGAGAGAACTGTACCAATAACCCTGCAAGGGTCGCATATCTAAAGCCCAGAACATGCTGTGATGTCCCTGATACTGAATTATTAATTTGTGCGTCATATTACAAGTCATGCCTCAATGCTGGCTGAAATGCTTAATGTAATTAAATACATCGTATGCACTTAATAACTGAAATCCTTGTTCCCATGAGCTCCTTTGTTTATGTCAGTACTTTTTACAGTCAGTGCGAGAGATATCAGCAGTGGAACCCATTAAGTTGTATATTCTTTATGAAGCTTACGCAATAATTGCGGGGCACGCGGTAGGGTAGTTGGTTGAGGTACTATGCTATAAGTCGGAAGGTCGCGGGTTCAAGTCCGGATGAGGTCATTGGATTTTTTTCAATTTACCTAATCTTTCCAGCCGCACTATGGCCCTGGGTTCGACTCAGCCTCTAACAGAAATGAGTACCAAGGATTAATTAAATAATTTTCCTGGGGAGTATAGCGCGGCCGGCGCGTAAGGCTGATAATCTTACCGCCATCTTTGAGCCGATTGTCTAGATAATGTGGGACCCTCAACGTCTCACAACCCTACGGGCCTTCACGGCCTGTTACAGGAGAGCTTTGCTTTTTTTTTACGTAATAATCGCATAATTTGTACCTCGTATGTTTCTGAAACTACTTAAATAATTTCGACGAAATTTAGTATTTCAGTGTTCATTAGAAGTACTTAAGAGGCGTAAGTAGTTTTTTAGCTAGGCAGTCAGCTGACTTAACTCGCTATGTACGAGGATAAGGCCGGATGAATGCAAGTATGTAAAAATTAAACTGGACAAGATGTGAAAAGAACCAGACGTGGTCTAATTTAAGGTAGAATTCTGTCATCTTCTCGGAGAGACTGAGGAAAATCATAAAATTCCACAGTCAGTACAGTCGGGGTTGCGGCCAATGTTCGAAGCGGGCATTTCCCGAAAACAAGCTACAAACGTTACCCATTGAGTCATCTTCCTCGGTTAGTAAAAAAGTAAAGTTTTCTTTGTCCTTAACTAAATAAGAATTACGTCATGAAGGCGTATGGGGGAGTGAATGTATAGATCCACATTTTCTTGACCTCGGCACTAGTTGGAAGTGAGTGGTCAGCTTCCCGCTCCGGCCGCTTTACTCCCAGTAAAAGAGCACCCGGTACCCATTAGATAGGAGGTTGGGCGGACCCCAGAGCCGGTCTGTACTACGTGGAGAAGATAAAATTCTTGACCCTACAGCGACTTAAGCTCCGAACCCTCGGTCGTCCGTCCCGTAGCCAGTTGCTGTACTGACTACGCTATCCCGGCTGTTAACTAAACCTAAAAACAAGGAGTTTGGAAGGGATGAGACATTTTCAGAAACGTCATTTACCAACTTTAAGAAATAATTCGTCTTTACACCAAATCATTTTAGATCCAAAGACGTTATTGCAAAGAGAGACTCATCACAGTTAGTTTATTGCGTCATTAATATTCACCTCCTCGTGGGACTCTTCAGAAGAGAGCTGTAGACCCCAATGAAGTCTGCAACTCGTGAGACTCGAGGTCATGAAAGCGGTGACTATGAAGAATACTGGCCTTACGAGTACAGGGCGGCAGTGTTTTGAGGACTTCTTTGAGGTTCGATCTTTCTAATGTAAAGTAAGGTAAGGTAATATACCTCTGTAACAGGCCGTGGAGGCCCATAGGGTTGTGAGACGTCGAGGCTCCCACATTTTCTAGATAGTCGGCTCAGCCTTACGCGCCGGCCGCACTTTACCTCCCAAGAAGATTCCTGGTACTCATTTAATTAGAGGCTGAGTCGACCCCAAGGCCATAGTGCGGCTGGAAGAATTAGGTCAATTTAAAAAATCCACCTCATCAGAACTCGAACCCGCGACCTTCCGACTTGTAGCATAGTGCCTCAACCAACTATGCTACCGCGTGCCCCAATCGATATTCCTAAATGTCGGTAAATTCCTACAAGGCTACACGGTATCATATACTAAATTTGGTGCTAAGTGGGGGTAACTACTTTTTGTGCGATGAACCTTTTGGCAGTGTTAATTAATTCGATTTGAAATTCATATTAAACGAGGATTATATTTGATCTACATGGATCGAAATTAAATTCACTCAGTAACTGATTACATTGGTTTACGTGTCAAGTTTAATAGAAATATATTTAGCAATTTTTTAGGTAAAACTTTTGGACGGACAACTGTGTTCGTATTATGCAAATATGTATAATGAATATTAATGTCACTGCTGATTATACAGAGCGGCCTAAAGTCAGCTAACCCAAAAGATTGGCTGGTATTAACGGAAATGTTCAGAATTAAACCTGCCAGTCTTTGTAGAAGCCGCTGGCTCAAATGTTGGGATCATGGGTTCGAATCCTACTCAAGGCATGGATATCTCTGTGTGCGTTTATTATGTGTTTGTGTTGTCCTGTGTGCAGGTCGCGGCCTTGCGTCTGGCTGATCACTCGTCCAAGGAGTATTACTAACTGTGTAAAAAAGATTACGAAACTGAAGAAGATGTCAGGGCCCAACAGAGGGCTGTAGAGCCACTGATGGATGAATGAATGAGCGTCTTTATAGTAGGGTATCAAAGCTTTGTGAGCTGTGCATTGAATATAGGGTATCTCATTTCGAGCGATTTATGTAAATTCAATAAATAAAAAATTTGTAACTCTTTATTGTGCATTTTTCTCTTCTTTGCTCCCAATTTGGAGCTTAGGGATGATTTCTCATTTTCATTGATCATTTTTACAGACAGTAGGACTCCTTGGACGGGTGATCAGCTCGTCGCAAGGCCTCTTCCTAAACACAAGACAACACAAACACGGAATAAACATATACACACTAAATATTCATGCCTTGTGTGGGATCCTAACCCACGATCCCGGTTTCCTAGCGAGACAAGACAGTGCTTGGTTAGGCTACAGTGACCGGCAGTGTGCATTTTGCTTATTAGTTAAGTGTATTCTGAAACATCCTGTATAATACACACGGTAAGAATCATTCGTCATATCAGCCGTGTAATCTTCAGCCGTCTTGACCTGGTTTAGGTCTACATAAACAAAGAAATACTGCATCTATTTCTATTGTCGGTTTAGAAATCGAGCGACAATGTTCTGTTACGTAAAGAGACGCTAATTTCAGCTTGGTGAATGTTAAATTGCCTAATCGTATTCACATTGTATATTGCTCTCGCTAAGAGAATTAATTCAACTTCATGCTATTGAAAGACGTCCTGTGCTAATGGCATTTATAAACTGGCTGCCATTAAATTTAATAAAAAATATTTCCAACTCATTACACCAAATGAAATTAAGGACGGTGATCTAATTGCAACATCAGCCCCCGTGGAACTCCATCTCTTGTTATGAAGCGTAAATAATTTTAGAATTTCTGGCTGAAAATTTTGTACGATAATTACACAGAGGCCTTATAATTTGCTTGCAGCCTTTCCTGAAAAATTGCTTCTGTTAAAACAATTTATTTAAAAGAATTTAATACTACTATTTTCTGGGATGTGATGCCGTGTAATCTGGAAGGAGTTAATCTACGTTTCGGAGGCACATACTGCCACCATCTTCTGGGTGGAAGAATAATCCAAGCAACCAACCAAACAAGAAGAAGCAATAGAGTATATCTTCGCAATTTTGTTGAAGTTCTACCAGACTATACGGCGTAACATCCCAATCATCTTAGCCAGAATTTCAAATCCAATATATAAGAATTTAATCCATTTTCAATTTATAATAATTCTACCCTCTTTTTCGCCATGTAAGCCCGTGAAAGATGCATTCGTAAACTTAGACGAAGGAAGTGGTGGTTTGAGGCTCCTCCCGCTTATACCACGTACTCATTGAAACGCACTGAACAGGATCAGTAGATCCTGAACCTTTAATATGCCCTACCTGACTTGTACAGCTTCTGAAAATGGGGATGCAGCATGTCGAATGGCACTGCTATTCTTACCACACAGCTTACACTCGCCTTCTTATTCATTATGTCATTAATGTCATGTAAATTTTATGGTGACCAACGAAGTGACATGACTAGAGAGAAAATTACGTACTGAGATACTTTAAATTTGCTGGGAGATCAAATCAAAAAGTATGAGGGTTTACAGGGAATTCAGCACGCATGGGAAAGATGAGAACTTCATATAAATCTTTACTCAGAAAATCTGAAAGCAACAGACTATTTGGGACACCTGGTCGTAGGAACAATAGAAAATAATATTAAAGTGAATCTAAAATAAATATAATCCGGGGATATAAAGTAGATTCAAATGGCTCAGGTTTTAGACGAATGGCGATCTCTTTGAACAACATAATTAACCATGAATTTTCATAAAATACAAGGAATATTTTCCGGTCTAGAAAACAGAGAATAACGACAGTGGGGAAACGTTGCGCTGATCACGTGACACCCTCTATAAGCAAATGTTGGCACTAACTTCGTCGATAAGCGGCGGTCGGTCGGTCGGTCGGTATAGTTCGCTTGCGGACTACAGACCACGAAGTTCTTACAAGGAATATTATGGTTAGCTGAGCGATTATACGCTTCTCAGAAAATAAACTGTTTCGCTGACTTATCTACGCAGTCGGTCGGTCAGTTAATAAGTTGGTCGGCTTAAAGTCTTCGGTTCATTTACCAATTAGCGATTGAATGACTGAAATCACTTCAAGTTATTTTCTGTTGCTGTCCATGAAGATTGTCCTACTCTTAGAGAGAAAGCTTGAACTCAGTGGCTCCAGGTTCTTGATCAAATAGATGCTAAAAATAAAATCAAGTCCATAAAAGAAGCGAAACTATCACAGGTCTATGGAAGCTAAACTCTGTGTCATAAATTCAAACAATGAAAGCTACATCGAGGATTAAAATAATGGCGATATTACCATATATTCTCTTAGGTAACTGACCACGTTCCAGTTGAATCTGCTGTCTCACGGTGTCAGAACTCGGAAAACCGCAATCTTAATTTCTGCCAGTGTGAAATCTAAAATCCATCAGCTATTTGTAGACTTCAAGAAAGCCTATGATTCAGTTAGGATGGAAGTATTGTACAATATTCTGATAGAGTTTGGGGTACTCATGAAACAAGTTAGGCTGATTAAAATATGTTTAAATGAAACGTATAGTAAAGTCCGTATAGGTTAACATTTGTCTGATAATTTTCTTCTTCAAAATGGTCTAAAACAAGGAGATGTTTATCGCCACTGCTTTTCAACTTTGCTTGAGAATATGCCATTGGCAAGGTGCAGTAGATTCAGTATATAAGGTGGAAAATCATAACATAAAGTTATGAAACAGATGTTTTGAAAACGTGGTACAGTTCAGATATTTGGGAACGACAATAACAAAACAAAATTTTATTCAGGAGGAAATTAAGGGGACATTGAATTCGGGTAATGCTTGCTACCATTCAGTCCAGAACCTTTTGTCTTCTCGTCTGCTGTCCAAAAACATAAAATTAGAATATACAAAACTATAATTTTATCTGTAGTTCTGTATAGGTGTGAAACTTGGTCTCTGACATTAAGGGAGGGACACAGACTGAGTGTGTTTTGAGAATAGTGTTTTGAGGAGAATATTTGGACCGAAGAGGGATAAAGTGACAGGAGGTTGGAGAAAACTGCATAATGAGGAGGTTCATAACTTGTACTCTCCTCCAAGTATAATTAGAATAACCCAGTCAAGGAGGATGAGATGGACAGGGCATGTAGCACGAATTGGGAAGACGAGGAATGCATGGAGGATATTGTTGGGAAAGCCAGAAGGAAAGAGTACACTAGGAAGACCAAAATATAGTTGGTTGGATAATATTAATATTGTCGCGTATCGGGCGTATATCGCGACAAATAACTTCACGATGTATCTTATATAGCGAATTTTGTTTCACATTCGCTCTTACAATCACCCAAATTACAATCTGACGATTACTGCTATCTGCAGTATCACAAATAGTACACTCCAAATGCCACAATACAACTGACTGGTTGCTGGCTAACTCGACGATAGGTCCAGGACTCGCTGACTGACTCAGTACAACTCTGCGGTAGCCACACTAGAACTGACTGTGAATAGCCTTCGCTGCTCCGTATGTAGCCTCGATCGGACAGTACGGGAAAACGGCCACGTAATAGGCACCCTTTTTGCCTGGCGCTGTGTTGCTATGTAACGCTAGCGGAAGTAACCGCTGTTACTATCGTAACGTCGCCGCTGTTGACTCGCGTTGCCTAGCGACCGCGATATCCCTCGGTGACGTCACCGCGGAGGGGAGTGGCGGGGCGGGAACTCGCCTATTACCGTAAGTACGCGAGCGTTACGTTACCGCCACGTACCGCTGGGGAGGTGGGGGTCAACATGTCACAATATGTATCTTAGAGAGATAGGATTGATTGGAATGGACTGGATCGATTTGGCTCATGATAGGGACCAGCAGAGGACACTTGTGAACACGGTAATGAACCTCGGGTTCCATAAATTGTTGGGAAGTTCTTGAGGAGCTGCAGAATTGGCGGCACTTCAAGAAGGGCTCTACTTCATGAAGTTAGTTAGGTTAGTTAGCGAAACCTAAAATCACTTTAATGTCAGTGATTTTCACAGCCTAAAGCAGTAGTTCTCAAAGTATGATCCGCGGACGTCTAGTAGTCCGAAGTGCCTGGCTAGTGGCTCCGCGAGATTATTTCTGTCCTTAGTTATAAGTTAACTAACTAACTACTTAACTAACTGCATGAAGCTGAGCGATACTTGTGAGTCCTCCAGTTGCGCAGCTACTCAAGAATTTGCCAGCAATTTATGGAACCCGAAGGTTCATTACCGTGTCACAAGAGCCCTACACTCGTCCCTATCCTGAGCCAGATAAATTCACTCCGTACCACCCCATCCTGTCTCTCTAAAATCCATTTTAATATTATCCTCTCACTTACATCTAGGTCTTCTTAGTGGTCTCTTTCCTTCTGGCTTTCCCACCAATGTCCTATATGCGTTCCTCTTCTCCCTTATTCGTACCACATGCCCTGCCCATCTCATGGTCCTTGACTTGACCATTCTAATTATACTTGGAGAAGAGTGCAAATTAGGAAACTCCTATCACTTCATTCTTTTTCGGTCCAAATATTCTCCTCAACGGCCTATTCTCTTACGTTTCAGTTATGTTTTCTACTTTAAGTTAGAAAGAAGAAAGTATAGTATATAATGTGTATAATATTTTATGAAGTTGGTTTATCTGGAATAATGGTACAACAAACATTTTGGACTCGAAATTTCAGATGGGTATCTATGCTAGGTACATAGTAGTGATTCTGCCATTTTTGTTACTAAACTACCGAGATAATAACATATATTGTATCAAGAATTAAACATTTTATAAATACAGTACGAGCATTAAAATATGTTAAGCGAATAATTTTATTTAACCTGTTCTAAATTAATATTTACATGTGGAAGGATGAGGGACTTTGAGTATGCAGTGTGTTGCTAGTAGGACCGCAAAATTTTAAAAATTTGAGAACCACTGACCTACAGGCAAAAATTAATACAAGAGTAAATAGTCGACCGTTATAATGTGCGTTGATTGATTCATGAGAATGTCACATGTTTATAGACTAATGTAGTAATTATTCTGTGCAGATTAATGTAGTAATGATACTCTAAAATCATATTTTGGAAGTAGGCCTTCTCGGTTCGAATATTGTATAGCAAGTGTCACGTGACTTCGAACAAGGCCAAGAGTAACCTTGAATGCGCAGAAGAAAAATTTTAGACAAGGGGGTGGGTTCGAAGATGAGAGAAGTTGTACTGGCCGCCTGTCACTTCTCACATCTTCGAAACCACCCCCTTGTCTGAAATTTTTCTTCTGCGCATTCAAGGTTACTCTTGGCCTTGTTCGAAGTTACGTGACACTTGTTATAAGATTAATAGAAACCCTGAGTTCCTGATTTTACTCAGACTCTTGAAGCGAATATCGGAACGGTGCATTGAAACACCACATATCTGATTCAGCATCATATAATTCCTACTGTTGAAATAGTCCAAATTGTTCTCAAACCACATTGTCCAAGATCGAGACACTGTCAAAAAATGTCTGATTAAGAGAATTGGAATCATGGAAAGCCAAGCTCTTTGCTCGGAAAACCGAACATTACACACTTTTGTATGAGACTGGTTATCTGTGGATGTTATTTTATATCAAATCTTGCAACTCATCTCGCCCAGGCAAATGTATGTCTCTGCGGATAACGCAATATTTTGATCCAGAAAAGAGAAAGGATAATAATCAATCATGATCAAAGCAATAATAATTTTTCAGAACTTTCTGTCACGTCTCCCTATATTCGTATTTTCTTTTCGCATATTGGAAGGATTATGTGATATATTAGGGTATATCCAACTTTGAATTAAATGCCCATTGCTACTTTTCCTCGCGAACGCGTCGTTACAATCATTATTTATAGATTGTCAATTTCAGCGTCTGAAGGTTTTCTGGCATTGATTTATTTATTTCGGCAGTGCTCTCGGAAACACATAAGTATCTGAAAACAACCTGCAGATTTTATATTCTGACTAACGCGGTGTGAACCAATTATACGTAGATGAGTCAATAAGTAAGTTACAAATTGATGTAGGGTACTATATGTTTGAATGAGGCACTTGAGGCTATCGCCACTAGATGGCAGCATTAGTCCGGTGGCAATTTATGACATTCGACACGAAACAATCGATGTTTACAAAAGCGAAATAGCAGTTGCAAGATGGCGGCGCCTCCAAGTGAGTGTACAACCCTCGAGCAGCGCTCCGTTGTGCGATTTTTGTGGGAAAAAGCTATAAAATCAAAGAATAATCATAACATTCTTATCATTTTGGCTACTCAGACACTTTACAGAGTGTTTTATGAGACTACTAACCTCCAAGTCTCCCAGAAGGATGGGTAATGAAGCGGTTCCCCTGAATTCTCCCGGCAGTGGGAATCGAAAATTATGTACATCCCAAATAACTCCGTGGCCTGTAGTCCGTAAACAAACTATACCGACCGAGCGACCTCCACAAACCTTCCTAATTAAGCCGGGTTCCTCTGACTTGAAGATTATCGTTTCCTCAACTCATCTGGTGTTGTTTAGGGTATGATGTGTTGAACGAGTGGTGTGGATGAGCTCAATAAATACATAAGAAATTCTGAAGGAGAGACTTTTGAAAAACATCACATTTCTAGGAAGATCTAGAAAGGATAGGAAAGTAATGCTAACGTAGATTTTATTAAAGTCGGATATAAAAATTTGAACCTTACTGAACTGGCTAAGAATCGCGTCACCTACAGGCATCTGTTAACATCAGCTAGTAGTAAAAGGCTCAGTTCATTCATTCATTCATTCATTCAGTCATTCATTCATCAGTGGCTCTACAGTCCTCTGTTAGGCATTGGCCTGTTCAGTTTCGTAATCTTTCTACACAGTCGGCAGGACTCCTTGGACGAGTGATCAGCCCGTCGCAAGGCCCCTGCCTACACACAGGGAAACACAAACACAGACATCCATGCTTCGAGTGAGATTCGAACCCACGATCCCAGCGTTCGAGCAAGCGAAGACATTTCATGCCTTAGACCGCGCGGTCACTGTGATCGGCAAAAGTTTTAGTTACTTAATTAGTATCAATATTAATAATTTATGTGTTGGAAGAATACCTAGGCAGTTTGTGTATTACAGGGTTCTGTAAAAGCATGCAACTGTCGTTGAGAAATTTGCTTGTTTACCTACTTACTCCTCTCTGCTGTGCTCTGGAAACCTTGGCTTCATATGCGAGACAACCCATTTTCTTTTAATGATAGGCATCTGTCACCGCTACACTTCTCATTCAAGAAATTAAGTTCCATATAGTGGAACTAAATTTAATTGAGTATAACACACGCAGTTACAGGAGTTACACAGTTACACACGATAGTGAAAGAGTGCTCCAACAGAAGAGGATAGGTGTGACTCGCGTAGTGAGATACGACGTAGGGATGAAAAATCCTGAACAATTTTAATATTTTTAACATTTATCAATATATATGATAAATATATATTTTAGATATTTTAATATGAAGACGACAAGGCATGCAATGAACTAGTTTAGCGTAAATCGAATAAGCGCCTGAAGATGGCACTTTTGTGCCGAAACATGTAGTGCGAGAGAGAGGAGGAGATGGATGAGTGTATGCACTGGAAGACGGTTGAAATAAATCATGGACTTAAATCAGTGCAACAGGACGCTAAAATATAACATTAAGTTTAATTGCTTCAAATATTACATTTACTTACATCATTTGCCTACCTTGGACACATTTAAGAGGCTTTCCATCATTATAAAAGGAAATTATATTGCATCGTTTTTACAACATTCGTGAGTTTAAGATATCTTTTCTTCTAAAATTGGCTTGTTAGGTTTTGGTATTTCATTTTACCCCTGCCTGAAAAGTGATTTTAGAAAAAATTCTTAGACTCATGAATAGGCCGCGCCATAGCTCAAGCGGTTAGTCGCTGGCTTCCCACCGCGGCGGCCCAGGTTTGATCCCGGGATTTCTGGTGGACAAAGTGGCGCTGGGATAGGTTTTCTCCGAGTATTTCGGTTTCCTCTGTCAATCTTCATTCCACCAATTGCTCCACAATCACCCTCACCTATCATCTGGGGCTGGTACAATAGGCCAGAAGTGGCCGAAGTACAAGGGACTTAGTCCCACCCCATAGCAATAAAAAGATAGACTCATGAATGCTCTATGAACTACGTAATTTATTTTTATAACATTTGAGAATCTGTTGAAGATGGCCAAGCTAGGCCGAAACATGCAAGACAATGCAGTGTTTCATTGCCCACTGCATTTCTTTCTTTTGCCTCCGTTTCTTCACTCTTAGTTCCATGCCAGTAATTCTCTACGTCTTCCATCCATCTCCAAGGTCAGTACCACACTGGGAAGCGCATCGATATATTTTATTGTGATAAAGAAAATAAATATTTTTCGTTGATCAGTTATAAATCTAATGTTATTTATTTTACTACTAGTTATTAAAATTAGTAGCCCAATCTTAATATTAAAATACATAACTTCTTATCCATTATAAGATTACAATGAACTACATGGCGCATTTTTTTAAAGTCGTCTTTCCTACGTCCTTGAAATAGTCCGCATTTTAGTAGGATTTACCAGAGATCCTCATGGTAAGTAATTCATTTTATTTGTTTCTAGAATATGAACATCTATAAACATTTGATGGCCGGTCACGGTAGCCGAGTGGTCTAAGGCATGCACTGTCTTCGTTCGTTCGGAAGCCGGGACCGTGGGTTCGAATCCTACACAGGGCATGGATGTTTAGTGTTTGTGTATGTGCGTTTTTCTGTGTTTGTGTACAGGTAGAGGCCTTGTGACGAGCTGAACACCCGCCCAAGGAGTCCTACCATATGTCCAAGATCTAGTAAACCGAAGTGAAACGGAAAGTTACATGGAGGTAGGCCTAGGCCCAAATTGGGGCTGTAGCGCCACAGGAAATAAGATAAACATTTGATATAAGCTGATTGAAAAAGAAGTGGAATTTTCTTAAAATCCAGCAATTAACTTACAGCCACGTAGAATGCATTAATCATCACATTATGAACTAAAGCACTCTGCAAGCAGAGCTCGGTTGTGAGAGTCTCTCTTCTCTGTTGTCGATAATTGTGTCCAAACACAGTAGATACCGCCCGAGGAAAGAGAAATGAATGCAATCTCTAAATCTGCATCAGCTTTCCCATGGCTTTGTGTTGGGCGTGCGGCTTATCACCGGCTAAAGCCTTCACAGTGACGATAAGAGTAGTACTATATAAGGATTAGCGTCACGCAACGCGAATCGGGAAGATGACAAAAAACGCGTGAATCAGTCGCCACGAGGCCCGCCGCTGTTGCACTCACAGACGGAACATTAATTGACAATAATAATTAATTTCTTTGCTTATTTATGTGCTGAGCATGAGCCGGGGTAGCGCAGTCGGTATAGCGACAGCTTACGATGTGGACAACCGAAGGGTCGGAGTTCGAGTCCCGGTAGGGACAAGAATTTTCTCTTCTCCATGTTGTCCAGTCCATCCAGCTTCCTATCCAATGGATACCGGTTGTTTTTCCCCAGGGTTAAAAGCGGCAGAAGCGTGAAGATGATCAATCTAGTGTTGAGGTCAAGGATACATGGATCTATACATTCACATCCCCCTACGCCATCATGAGATAGTACTTAATTAACTGAGCACAGGAACAGTTTGAATAATGACTGAAAATTTTATACGTTGAGCTCAACTGCCAGTGGCCAGTTACAGAGGCAGTACGAATACAAAACAGCAACAACAACAAAATAAGCACAGGGACAAGAATGACTCAATCAGTCAAGGTTTTCTGACATCTGAACATACTTGTAAGTTTCGAAGAATATCTACAGATTTACCATACTCCACTTGCAGCAGAACCATCATGATCTGAAGGGCCAGGGCTGAACGGTGAAACATTGCGTCAACACGAATACCGATTGCTTCAAGAACAGAGGGGCCCCATTCAATTTCATTATAAATAAAGCATCAGGGTGACGACACTTGACATCCGGTGTCTAAATTGTCCTAGCGATATTGAATATCTTGAAGAAATCTATTGTGGTAGTGGGTTGAAAATTATCTTTGTGTTACAATAATAATAATAACAATAATATTAGTATAACAACAAAAACTCCATAGAGGAGAGTTCTTGAGATACCGATAGTCACTCAGAAACTCAGAAAATTCCCCACATTCCCCAGATTGATTACCGTGTTCACAGGAACTGACTAATAGATCCTATTGTAAGCCATTTCAATCCAATCCACGTCCTCACAATATTTCTCTAAGATCTGTTTAATATTCTCGCGCTTCAAGGCCAGTTAGAACATTTCCACCCTAGCCCTGCGAGCCGTAGAAGGCGATAGAAGGGAGCCCGGTGCCTGGGGTATAACTTGGCCAACTTGTCACTGGGGGACATAAATACAGAGTACTGTTATGCAACCGACAACACAACAAATTCATAATAATTTTTTTTAATTCGCTTAGTGGAGGGTGGATTCCAACTGGGCCCACTCGGCACAGCGGCCACTGATTGGCCTATTGTAGCCTGCCCCGGGTGATTATGATGATGGAGAATTTTGTGGAAAGAAGATTGGCAGGGGAAACCGAAGTACTCGGAGAAAACCCGCATCGGAAATGAAAGTCTAAAGTGGCGTTTCCACTGTTACACACGAATTGAGGCAGACACGTATTCCCGCGTTCGTTGTGTAACAGCGGGAGGAATTAACCCTTCGAGAAGATATTCCCTATTGAGTACGAGGGCAAGTTATAGTAGTTCAACGTCGGCAGAGACTAGTACAGTTTGTATTCGACTTTAGCAGGAAAGAGTTCTTATCCGACTAGAGCAGAAGTGATGTAACATTGGAGAAGAAACGTCTAAAGGACGTTATAAGTGGAGAATAGCTGTAAGTGTGAGTGTAAAAGTGACTGTTCAATAAATATTCGTTCAAATCCGAGAACCTGCATAATTCTTGTCGCGCTACCTAGCAAACACGCGAAAGTGTATTTGCTACATGTTACAACCCAACTCCATCATCAGGCAATTTTCATTAAATATATGACTCGTTATTGAGTTTTTGTTTCTAATGTGGATCCATATTAGTCATCATTAATATCTTCCAGATTTGGTGTTGGACGCAAACTGACGACTTCACTGTGTTAAAAAAATATTGTTGCGAAATACAAAGAAGTGCAAATCGGATAGTAAATCTGGCAGAATCTTCTAAAGGAAAGCTATGCCCCAAAAAGGGCTGTTTTGCCAATGTTGATGATGATTATTTAATAATATGTTCACATCCATCTCCACTCTCCCAAATGCTCTTGTGTTAAGACCTTCCTACTAAATTTTATATCTTTCATCTCCCCTCTGCATACTACATACCCTTCCCATCCATTCCTGTTTGATTTCATCACATTAATAATATCTGGAGAAGAGTAAAAATTATGAAGTTTCTCACTGTGCATTTTCTCAGTCTTTTGTTATTCTCTCTTCTTAGGCGAAAACGCTTTCCGCAGCTCCCTGTTCTCTCATATACCTTCAATATATATATATATATATATATATATATCCTTTGCTTAANCTCATAAGCACTAGGAGTTTCAGTTTTGAAAGTAGTTATTATATTTAAGCTTACAATAATTTTTTTAAGGATTTTTACATGTTTCAACTTTAAATAACGGAGGCCAAAGGGACAGCATTGAAAGCAATCCGAGTGACATTGTGATGTACACGACTCAGACATGTTACAGCTGCTTAGTTCTAGGTCAGAATATGTCTTGAAGTTTTAGACTTTAATTTTCAGTAGTGCTGATAGTAATTTAAAGATCAATGAGATCAAATAGTTTCATCATAATAACAAGTCACTGTTACATTTCATATGATAGGCTCAGTCTATAGTAACTAAACTCGAACTGCTGTCTCATGAAACATCCTTATTACAGACGGGGTAAGTTACTGCTCTGGCAGACGACACGCTTATTGGGGGTCATATAGGTCACATGACTCGTAATGAGAAGACTTATTGGATGAGAAAACGTGATTTGCTGCCTATCATAGGCTACATATACTGTGTGTCTGATCTATAGAGATCGGATCAGGGGTTAGAAAACTCTCAGGGAAGAACACTCAGTTTACCAAGACACAATCTATAAGAACTTTTCATGCAAGTTCTTCAGTTCTCGTCAGGTTTGTAAGAAACCGGCTTTATAAGACGAAAGTTATCTAGCTCTACCGATACTTTTTTGTTTGGAAACCTTGTAATACATATGAATGTAGAAGGGGTGGGCCTTCTTGGCCCTTGCACCGCGACCACAGTGATCTATTGTGCCTTTGTAATTGTATAGTGGTCACTACGTGAGCGTACGGCTATGAATACTGAAACATTTGTTACATCGTCGTGAAGGCCGCGCCATAGCTCAAGCGGTTAGTCGCTGGCTTCCCACCGCCGCGGCCCGGGTTCGATCCCGTGTCTGGTCAAGTGGGATTTGTGGTAGACAAGGTGGCGCTGGGGCAGGTTTTCTCCGAGTACTTCGGGTTCCCTACCAATCTTCATTCCACCAATTGGTCCACAATCACCCTCACCTGTCATCTGGGGCTGGTACAATAGGCCAGAAGTGGCCGCAGTACAAGGGACTTAGTCCCACGCCACTAGCAATAAAAAACACTGTCGTAATATGCTATTTCATTATATCAGCAGAGTTTATGTATGCTTTGAACATGTTAGTGATTCGTTCAGGGGAAAATGACTCGTCTTGGTATGTACCCGAAACATATTTGAATCTGTTTAAGCCATCTCACATTTGTAAAATTTTGTGCTTGGATTTATGGTTTTCAAATTAGAAGGGATCTCTTTTATATAGTGGGATTTGATGTTCTTACAGCGATGGTTCTGAACATTTCTTTCTTCTGGGAAATAACGCTGTGTAGTCCGTTGAAAGTCAACCGACCTTTCGGAGGAATATATAGTTTTCTTGGATTATTCTTCGGCTCTGAAGTCGGAGACGAAATGTTCCTCCGAAACGTCGGATGACTTTCAGCGGACTACATAGCATTATATTCCAGAAGATAGAAATCTTCCTTTTTATGTAAATTAAATTCATGACTAAAAAACATATTTTGAAATCGGCTGTAAATTAAAATCAGATGACAAAGTTTGGAGATAAAAGGATGATCAGGAACTGAAAATTTTATACTAGATATTTTTATAAGTCTTCCTCTTTACCTAATATTGTTAGGGTTGTTACATCCTTACTTACTTACTCAAGGAGCTGAGTCCTACTTGAGGAGCCGCCAATTCTGCAGCTACTCAAGAATTTCCCAGCATTTTATGGAATTCGAATGTTCATTACCGTGTTCACAAGAACACTCCACTGATCCTTACCCTGGGCCAGATCAATCCAATCCAAACCATCCAAAACTATCTCTCTAAGATCCATTTTAATATTGTCCACCCACCTACGCCTTGGTCTTCCTAGTGGTCTCTTTTCGTCTGGCTTTCCCACCAATATCCTATAGGCTTTCCTCTTCTCCTCCATTCGTGCTACATGCCCTGTCCATCTCATTCTCCTTGACTTGATCATTCTAATTATACTTGGCGAAGAGTACAAGTTATGAAGCTCTTCATTATTCAGTGTCTCCGACTTCCTGCCACTTCATTTCTCTTTGATCCAAATATTCTCCTCAACACCCTGTTCTCAAACACCCTCAGTCTATGTTCCTCCCTTAATCTCCGAGACCAAGTTTCACGTCCATACAGAACCACAGGCAAAATTATAGTTTTGTATATTCTAATTATAAAGTTTTTGGACAGCAGACGAGAAGACAAAAGTTTCTGGACTGAATGGTAGTAAGCATTACCCAAGTTCAATGGGTTGTTACATCCTTGGGAAAATTAATTAATGAGATATACGTAGTTTTTGCGAAGTAATATGGATTAAAAATTATATGACGACAAATATTGTTGTCTTCAGACACTTAAATGATGTAGTCTGTACAGAAGTATCTCGTGCCTATGGTTATAATATTGCAATCTTACTAAATAATTATTTTATCATATGATTAAAACAAGTATCATTATAGTCTCAAAGGCATGAAGTAAGCGTTCCTACGGGCCATAATAAATGAACACTTCATTTATCACCCCTGATTTTGATACAATATTGAAGGAAATATAGGACTCATTTATCAGTGATCAGTGGGGTTCCTTCCTCTATAATCAACCCACCGCTTACTATCCTATCCCCCCACAAATGAAAGTTCCCCTTCCCAAACCCTTCAGTACGTCAGAGTTACTCTACATCATCAATGGGATTAAACACGCACAAAACAACAATTCCATCGTCCCTCCTCTTGAATTAGCCGACTAATAACAGTAACCTTGTTATGAAGACGGGTGCACTGTAACCGCCGTTCTAAATTCCTTACGCAGTTTGAATCACGCGTCATGGGAGTGAATATGAAAATCGTGGGAATGCATGTAATTTGTTGCACATCCTAGCTGGCACTTTCCTTTTCCAGCCCGATTGTGTTGTTGTTGATTCTGATGTTGTTTTTGTTATTGTTGTTGTTGTTGTTGTTGTTGTTGTGCTCGCCTGTTATACGCTGCTCATTGTTGGAAAGCGCTCAAGTAAAGGAGCAGAATTGCATCTCCGCCATAATCATTACCTTCCCAATATCACCATCATTACTAGCACCACCAGAATCATCGTCATCATTATTGTCTTTTTCACTTCCACCCTCATCATCACTTCCATTGTAACTATTAGCACCACCACTATCACCTCTATTACCTGTGTCATCATAAGTAAGAATCTGACACTGAACTCATGCGAGATATGACTTCACAAGAATTCTTCGACACAGGAATGCTCAAAGAGCCCTACTTTAACCCCTACGTAGAATTTAGATACCATTTCGAGAAGAGAATACGAACGTTATTATCTGTTAGACAGACGTCAAATTCCACCATACAAAGTTTATGTACGCACGTATTTTAATAACAAATCCTAACGCATGACGTCACAATTCGAGAAGGATTGTTCTGCATTGCCGTACATATGCGTACAATCCCCCTAGGATTAGGAATAGAAAGGGGGACGTGTGTAAAGTCTTATGTTGGTTGTCATCGAATTAAGTGTGATGTGTATGTTGTTTATTATGATCTTGTTTCTGCTGTGCTTCTGGGAATTGACACCGCTTGATGGAGTGAGTACCACTGTTTGTTTTCTCATGTTGTTAATACTGTTGTCTTTGTCTCTTCAGCGTCCTATTTATTATATCTGAACCTCCCATAGGAGACAAAGAACAAACCAGAAAAAAAAATGCTTGTTTTCGTCGTAGCGGTGACAGTTGTGAGAGAAATGAGGAAACCAATAAGAAAACAAGAAATATGGAAAGGGTGGAAGAAAATAGGAGGTCAGTTCTTTAGTATTGCTTCTAGTGGTGATCAGTCGGATTCCCGGTCATGACTACAAAACATGACCCCTCTCTCGTAATGCAGAGGTCATGAATACGTAGATCTCCTTTTTGTATGTGTGAGATAATTGCTTAAAGTTGTTGTTAGAGATTATATAATAATATTCTAGGATGTAGAAAGCCGTTACTAGGTTACGGCACAGTAGACAACTTATCGGTATAACAACGTTTGCACAAGCAACAGACGAACACGTCATGTCTGCGTGTGCAGTGACGTCACGCAACAATAGGAGAGCTGCGGGAAGCGGTGTTGCCACGCATCGGGCACCAGGCGGACAGTGCCATTGAAATGGAACACGTGATACTATGGAACCCACATAAACAGAGGAACGGTGTTTTTTGTTGGGTCTGCTCCGAGACTATATCACTCGACCGATCAAGTTGAGTTGAGTTATTGGAGTGCAGTCGATTTGAATTGAGAGTCAACAGCTGTGAGACAGTCGCCGGCCAGTAAAGGCGTGAACACAGAAGCTGAGAAAGCTACGGTATCGAAAGCCGTTACCAGGCAACAGCTGGTGAAGACAGCAAATTGAGAAGACTTAGTGATTGCTGTAGTGAATTGTAGAGTGTGTGAATTAGTGATGGTGTTATAGTTACTTGTAGTTAGGATCTCTAAGTGTTCAATAAATCTAATTACCAATCCAATATAGTCACTCATACTCATGACAGTATTTTTCTTCATTTTAAGAAAAGCGACATATAAATCTTAATTCTCCATTGCTCATATAAGGCGTGATTCTTATTTAAGTTTACTTAACACAAAGCCTACATTACCTTCAGTTTACTTTCGCATCAGAGAGGACAAGCGAGAGGCTTCTTCTGACTCTTCGTAAATAGATGTGATTTCTGGGGTTGATAGATTTCTCATTCATCAGCGACGACATCATTAGTTACAGTGCGAGCTTTTGGACCCGTTCCGTCTGAAAATGACTAGTCCCATATTTTTCTGTGTCGTTTTACGAATCTAAGAACCTATATTCTGCATGAAGAAAGAAGTCTTCTGGGATGTGGCGCCGTGTAGATATATTGTTAACTGAAGTTTCGGATGCAATCCGTTCCTCCGAAACTTCGGTTAACACAATACGGCGCCACATCCCAGAAGACTGCTTTCTTCATAGTCACCGCCGTGAAAACCTCATATCTTACCTATATTCTGCATGTTTATATTTCATAATTATTCAGACTGCTCTATAATGATCCATTCCTAGATGATATTCATGCAATTAGTTTCTGTATTTCGTATTCTTTCCTCTAATTTTCAAAATCCAAATTGGATTCTTATAGCAACGCTATACATTAACACAAGAACTGTCATAATTTGATGCAAACTTAACTGTCTTTCTTTCTAGTTGTATTTTCAACATTCTTCTTACTGCACCGTATATACGCTGAAACTTATTCAATGTAGTAATCAAATATTTATGGCAATTACGTAATATATCACATCCCAATTTATATATTCAATTATCCACTGAAATTTCTTCTTATAATTTAGTAGATTCTACTAAGATTTTCATGTTCTTTCTCTAATGAAATAAACGAACGAATTTGATGAAGTGAATCAGTATATTAGTACAGATGTCCTTAATAAAAGAACACTTCTAGATTTATAAACGCGCAAACCAAATACGTGTAAATCTGTATACTCAATTTGATGCGATAACAATTGATTTACAACAGATTCTCAGAACGTCCTTCTGCACGCCACGTGCAGCAGCCATCACAGAGACAATCTCTTGCACAAACTACTCGTGCTTTGTTTCAGAATATTACACATAAAACTGAAACTTTCATTTCACGTCTCAGTTTATTAATATTGCCTCATAACTCCATTTATATGTGTTTTAGCTTTAATTTTAAGTTTTTGGCATAAAATATCTCTTAAATGGACAATTTCAATGAAAATTAAATGAAACACACGAGTACAAAAGTCCTTAGGGAATTTATTTAAAACACTTCTCGTGTCGCATATAAAAACGCGCAAGTATGAAGAGAACATTCGAAACCATTTTGAACATCGTAAAAAAAAAAGAAAGTAGGGAAGGAACTTTTACAAATAAAATAAAAAATCCATGAGTCCTTCAGGGTAGTGTTATGGGTCATCAGGGAGAGAAGAAGGTGACATGGGAGCTTCACATAATAAATATTATAACAACAACGAAATGGAGGAAGAGGAAGGAGGAAAACAGTACCAACAACTTGAGAAGGGGGAGGGTGGTCTCCACATTATACACACTAGTGCAGCTACTACACGCACATAGTGATATGAGCGTTCTAGTATGGTGACAATTGCTTCTGAGGAAAGAAGTTTTATGATAGCCTTGGGAACAAGAAGCTGCTTTAAGCTTAGGCTAAGCTTAGCTCCTGTTGTCGCATGTTGAGTGCGGGGCTCCGTCCCGTCATTTTAGGCGCTTCACAATGGAACAATCCTAATTTTGTATCATTGGTTTAGGACGCACCGTGTTTGAATGCAGTAGCTACATCTACCATGGCTTTAGTGTTCATTATACTTGTTCTTGCTTACCTGACGATAAAACTGTATCTATACACACACGCATAGACGCCTGCGTGTGATATATACAACTATATGATATATGAATATGATATTAGACCAAAATCAGAAGCAAAGTCATATACATATGTCATTTAACTCGTAACTAACGTATAAGAACTTCAACAGATCTATCTGGGAGCAAGAAATTAAGTTTCTGATGAAATTAAGGGAAAGTTAATTCTGACACATGCGTGTTAACCCTCCGAAAACTGTTAAAATTCCGTCCCATTTCCACATTTCTGAACTTCAATTTACACAAAAAAAAATGACCTCTCCAGCTGGAGAGAATTATATTATGGGATGTTACACCGTATAGCCTGGTAGAACTTTGCTGGCATAGTTCAGTGGGTATAGCGATGGGCTACGGGCTGAACGAGCGGGGTTCAGTTCCCGGCATAGGAAGCAGGGTTTTCTATTCTCGACAGCGTCCAGACCGGATCTGGCACCCACCCACCAAACCTGCTATCCAATGTGTACGTGAGGCTCTATCCCCGGGAGTAAAGCGGCCGGGACTTTAAGCTGACCATTCACCTCTTTCAGTGTCCAGGTCAAGAATACGTGGATCTATACATCCACTCCAAATCCGTTGGCCCGAACGTCTAGCCGCATAAAATAGCTTGAGAACCGCCTTGTGAAATCTCATGAAATCTGGCACCGGAGAGTTTCACGAAGAATGGACGCGCAATTTCAATTATCAGTTAGATCGGACAAGTTTAACTACCACTTTACATGGAGACCTGAATGCGCTCGCATGCGCATCTCGAGTGTAGCATTATCCACATGTACGTGTATTGCTTCTCGGAAAGGAATGAGACACACGCTTCATAGCTTGCAGTTATCCAGAAAATGAAACCAGAGGGACGTAGTGCGCACACTTCCTTACTTGTACATTCTATGGTCAACAGTTGCTTCGTGAACGCAAAGGAAATTGAAATAAAAAAGGAGTTTTTTTTTAATTTAGACTGCCTTATAATCAGGTATGTTTTACTGTTTCAATACATTGCGCTTTTCCATCTATAATTCCTGCTGCCAAACATCCTGCTCACCTCCAATTAGTGCCGAGGTCAAGAATACGTGGATTTATACATCCGCTCCCCCATATGTCTTCATGGCGTACTGCTTAATTATCTAAAAGCAAGGACAAGTTTACTTCTACCTTTCACCTTCAGAATGTCCTCGTTAAGCATACACGGTCCTGTTTAATCCAGACACTATTCCTTCACAAATAAGACACTTCAATGCACATTATTGACTCAGAAATATGGTACTTGCATAATAACATTTCATAACATCACCACTGAATATTATATTATGGGCTGGGCGACCTGAGTTCAAGTCCCGACAACGGCAGGAATGTTTCTCTTTACCACAAAATACGGATTGGGTCTGGTTAACACATAGCCTCTTTCACATTGTGTAACAGGCTCGTTCGTTGAGACAAAGCGGCTGGAGTGTTGAGCTATCCATTCACTTCCGGCTACTGTCGGAATTGAGAACCAGCGGCGCTAGACGCCTGCCTCAGTTACCCCATACATCTTTATGGATTTCAGTTCTCGATATTAAATTTGTACTAATGAACCACTGACTGTAATTTTATGGGATCTGGTACATTCGGAAGCTCCATAGGATTCATTTTACATGTTAACAGTTATAAATATTCGAACAATTTGAAATTCTGAAGTTGCACTGGCAAATGTAACGTTTGGCGCCGGTGGAAATTAACAAGTTTGTAGAACACTTATTTATCGCATAGTTGGTTGACGCACTATGCTACACGCCGAAAGGTCGCGGGTTCGAGTCCCGATGAGGCGGAATTTTTTAATTTATTTAATCCTTCCAGTCGCACTGTGGCCCTAGGTTCTCAGATTGTCCTGATAATGTTGGAGTCTATGTCTCATTACACTTTAAAAATAACAATAAAAATAATTCCATATAGCAGAGCTCTTTATTCGGAAACTGACAGTTACTCAGCTGGTTAAGAAACTACCCGTTTCAGACGGAAACCGAAGGTTCATTACGGAGTTCAAAAAGCCCGCTAACTGGACCCTAATTTTGAGCAAAATAAATCCGGATCACAACTTCGTATCGTGTTACATTAAGATATTTTTTTATATCAGTTCTTCTGCGCGTTGCTCTCCCGAGTGTTTTCTTAACTTCAGTCTTTCTAACTAAAAATTTATATAAATATAATTTCTCATATGTGTGCTACATGCCCTGCTCATCATTTCCTCCTTAACTTTGTCGCCTTAATAACATCTGAGAACAATATGTTTCGAAAAATGTTCAAAATAAACCTTTTTGACTTTATCGGATTCTATGAGTACATAACTGTGCCGTAAAAGTTGTAACACATAGTTCTTTTATAATTTTATTTTTCTCGTATGAAGACATGTAAATATACATGCAATTTAGGATATTACGCGGCTTGAAACACTCGAGTTATTTAGACGAGAATATCCGTCCTCATTTATAAAACACTATCTCACCTTACGGTTGACCGAAATTGTAAGAACAATAAGAACAAATACAATACTGGGGAAAAGATGTGCTGTTTTTTTCTCATAATTCAGTATTTGTGATGTGATGGAAATTTGTTTTGTCAGGATTTGGAATCGGCGTGTCTGAATTATTTAAATAATTAATTCCATTAAAAAATTAATTTCACTTCATGTTACTGAAACTGCTGAGTAGCATATCTGGTGATGTACACAAATTAAGCTCCTCATTACGCCATTTGTCGAGCCGCTTGTTACGACACTGATGAGAAAACGTAGAAATTAAAGAATTCGAGTCACAGTATATTGTGACGTGACGGCTGAAAGCCGGAATAGTGGAGCCAAAGCCAGATGTCCGTTGATGTGCAAGGTTAACATTCCGTTGCAACAGATAGCACTAACGAGTTTTTACCAAGTAACAAGTTGCTAAACAGGCATTACCGTGGCAACGAACACGCAGATAACAACAGACGAACCGTTCAACTATGTGTTCTGTTCTCGGTCCACACCGAGTCATGAAAGGACACGTAATTCTTTGGCAGTCAGTCATACTAAGAAGTAGAAGACTAGAGACCGGTCCGAGAACGGAAGAAATGAGCGAGAGATTCATTATCAAGGAGTTCAATGTGTGGGCTGCTAAAAAACGAAAACTCCGTGGTTTCAGTCCGCAAGCGAACTATACCGACCGAGCGACCGCCGCTTGTCGGAGAAGTTAGTGCCAACTTTAGCGGATAGAGGGTGTCGCGTGGGCAGCGCAACGAATCTCCACAGCCGTTAATTTATGTTTCCTAGACCGGAGACGCTATTTCTTTGAAATAGTTCCTCAATTATCCTCACGAGGCTGAGTGAACCCCGTTTTAGACCTACTGCTTCTTAGAAAATCTGGTAGCGCCGGGAATCGAACCCGGACCTCTGGATCTGTAGCCAAGAACTGTGACCACTAGACCACAGAGGAGGTGTGAAATGCTATAAGCAAGTGTAATTCTAATAGAGATGTCCAATAAATCCAGTCATCAAATCTAGAACCCGAAGTTATTAGTCACTTCTGAGATAATAAATAGGATTATGCCTCATCGTAACCCTTTGGTTACTTTTTTGGTGTGAAGACCTTGATATCTTCTTTCTCGTACAATGTCTCGTCATCATTGAATTATAGTTAAAATTATAATTAATTCTCCTATTATCAATAATTCTTGATTATATTGACGGAATCATTTGATTATGCCTGATATGGTTACCATAGCTCCGATGGCGCCTGTTAGTGGTCATACACATGGCATTATGAAGAGAATTTCCTGTTGATTGAAAGAAATTGTGAGTAGTTGACGGAGTTCTACAGAATTCAGAGGAGGGAACGTCTTCCTGCCATTTAACGCTGGAGATGAACATGCTCCGTACATGAAGAATTCAGGTTACATTCTCTGCAAAAGTGGCAGATAAAAAATCTTACGTTGTTAAGGCATTAAACGTTAAACCGTGGATATAATAACGCTCGGAAAATGCCATAATGTTAATTTAAATTAGCGAGAAGATATGCAGATTATACTGCATAGCGGGACTTCGTGTATATGAATGTTAAAATAAGTTTCAAATTGTCGACGACGCAAAGTTGATTCCCTTGAGGTATGCAAGAGGGTGGAAAGGAGGTGGGGTGTTGGATGGAGGAAGCAGAAAGAGAAGAGGGTTAGGAGTGGGAGGAATGAGACTAATTTGGAGTGCAGCCTCCAGTTGGCAGCACCGTATATATAGCAATCTAGCAAGAGAAGCTAAATTCATTAACAAACCGGAGTAAAAATGTCTGCAACGCTAATATTAAGCTGGGGGGTGGAGAGGGGGAGGGGAGAGGGTTCGAGAAGGATGCTGAGAGAGTGGGGCGTTTCTCATTGCAGGTAATTTTTTTGTCTGTAAAACTTTTTTTATTATTTTAATTTTAACTTCTCTTGCCTTCCTTCAAACCGGATCGGTATCAAAGTCTGAACTTCTTGTGTGTTTAATATGATTATTAGGCCACATTTTATAATTCTAAATTGAAATGACAGCGTTAGAATTCCTATATACTCACAAATTACTTTTAATTTTCTTCACAGCTCCTTTCAAAGAGGTTTCAGAACTACTTGCCTATTCGTTTACTTAACGCTGAGCCAGTCAGAGGATACATGTTGGCATAACGAGAACAGTAAATGGACATGTAATTAATATAACTGACTCCATGAGGCACAATTCTTCTTGAGAGCCTAATGGTCCATCAGCTGGTCAAAGAATTTACTTGTCTTCTAAGTACGTATCTCGAAGGCTTCTTACCATATCCAAAGGAGCCCGTCACATGGTCCTGTCGTGAGCCAGAAGAATCTAGTGTTCTCCCTCACTTCCAATTTCTCTAAAAACCGTTTAGTACTGTCCTGACATTCAAGCCTCAAAATCCCAAGTGGTCTTTCCTTTCAGGTTTTACGACTAAAATATTTTCTTCTCTCCCATGCGTGCAACATGCGATGAAGTTTTAATAATAATAATAATAATAATAATAATAATAATAATAATAATAATAATAATAATGTCACGTGTATTAGTGACTATAGACGCGAGTTTGGATTGGTGAATCAAATTATTGGATATTCACTAGCCGTAACAACAAATAAATATAAACCTTTCAAGGTCACTGTAATTGTAACACATAAATAAAAACTTCTATATCTGCTTGCACTAGTCGTTGCTAGGTAACAGATCTCAACGATGGCTAAGCGTTGACAACGTTTTCACTGAATTAGGCATTTCAAATATTACACACAAAATCTTCTCTTCACACCCGCACGTACAGAACTGTACTCTCATTAACTGCAACTGAACTTGTTGCGCCGATTGTCTTCAAGATAAGTCCCCTACACGAACCCCACGGAAAACACCGTCTTCTATCGTAAAAAATGCGTGTACACAGCATCGTTGCCTAGCAATGGACGTCCTAATTTTCCGTGAGTTTGTTTCTGCGGGAACGTGTTTACTAACCCGCTGTCTAGCAGTGGGTGTACATGTAATAATAATAATAATAATAATAATAATAATAATAATAATGTAACGGATTTGCTCAGAGTTTCTAGGCAACAGCTCAGTAAACGCATTTTAGCATGCAACAATGGAAGATGTGTCTCAGTGGACGGATGTTATAGCTCCTTTCTAGGCAACAACCAGAGCGCCAATGAATAAATCAAATCATCCGAGCTAGAACCCGTCATTTCGTCAAAATTGTTGTTGTTATTATTGTTATTATTATTATTATTATCATAATCATCGTATCAGGGACTTCTATTTGTTCCATGCCTGCTCTTCAAGTAAAATTGTCAATCTACTACATGCCGTTCAGCTGATAATGTTTGTAGGGACGTTGATCTATTTGGGACCAAAAATATTTCTCCTGGTCATAGTGCATAGTGGAACTTTCATAATTATTAAAATATTAATTTATTCCATATGGATATATACTACCATAGTCAATAAGTTCGTGGACTGGCCCCAAAGGATCATTGCAGTGCACTACAGCGGATAGGTTGAGGCACGATAAGATGACCTGTCAGTTCATCTCTCGACACAGCAAGAGGCAGTTGTGTGCAAACAGTGTAAGCAGAACTACGGCCTTTATTGTGAACTGCAGTTAAATGCAAGTGGCGGAAATCGAAAATGTGGCAGTTTGAACAACGGTCAAACATCAAGTTCTGCCAAAAACTAGGCAAATCCCCTAGCGTAACATATGGCGTAGGAATAATCGGTTGCTGCTACACGACAACGCCCCTGCACATCGCTATGTTCTTGTCCAAGAGGAACTGACAAGGCAACAGGTCACCGTTTTGCCACACCCTCCGTACTCACCTGATCTCGCACCGTGCGATTTCTTTCTCTTCCACCGCTTTAAAACAAAGCTACGTGGTCGTAGATTTCAGTCGTCCGAGGAGGTCGTCAATGCTGCAAGAGACGCAGTACGGGAATTTCCTGCCAATATGTTTCAGCAATGTTTTCGGCAGCTATATCAACGTTGGAAGACTTGCGTAGCGACCAACGGCAACTATTTTGAGGGCCGATGTGGATCTGTGTAAGTGTATGTGAATACCTTGTAATATGAGGCGATAAAACCAAAGTCCACGAACTTAATGACTGTACCACGTGTACCTTACAACACACTAGCTAGCGTGGTTGTGATTGCTGATTTTTATTATTGTGTAAATTATACTATTTGCCTTTCCTTGTGTCTTCTTTGTGTGTGTTTTTTTTTGTTCTCTCTCCTTCCTCGTCGTTGCGTCATAATTTGCCTCGGGGCTGCTGAGTAACCGCGAAAGTAAATCAAGCATTGTTACTTTAATTAAATTATTATTACTGTATTTCTTTTAGTCGTAAATTAATATTATCCGTTTCAATTACTTCATTCGCAGTGCAATAATTTTGCGCGCTATATTTCCAGAAGACCTTGGCGTTATATTTGACAATATACTATTTTTTCACTGATATATTAATTAATATTTTCTCATTCTGTATGGCCGCGCCATAGCTCAAGCGGTTAGTCACTGGCTTCCCACCGTGGCGGCCCGGGTTCAAACCCGGGTCTGGTCAAGTGGGAATTGTGGTGGACGAAGTGGCGCTGGGGTAGGTTTTCTCCGAGTACTTCGGTTTGCCCTGCCAATCTTCATTCCACCAAATCCTCCATCATCATAATCACCCGCGGCAGGTGCAATTGGCCAATCAGTGGCCGCCGTGCCGAGTGGACCCAACTGGACTCCACCCCCCACTATGCGAATTTTTTCTCATTCTGTAGAGCTCCCGGGATTTATTAGTCTTCTAGTCAAGTCTAGTCCATTGCTAGTCAACAGCTAGCAATTCCTTGGCAAAGAATAGACCCGTTAACTAATATTCTAGCTAACATGCGAAACAGAACCCTTCGACAAGGTGTTCCCTCAGCGGTACGCAAAGAGCTACTAAAGAGGGTAGGAGATAAGAGGCCAGGACAGATGAGATCCGAGGGATCGGAAGAGAGATAAGAGAAGAGCTAAAAACAAAGACACGCCACCGAGAATAGTGGTGGAGGAGTGAATGGCCTTTGAAGACGAACCGTGAGAGACGACGGACAAGACAGGTCGCTTCTTCTGAAAGGGCTATATTTCAGAGTGAATGTAATTGCAACTGTAAACGAGTAATTCTCCAGTAAACAGCGTCGTCTAAACTCGTGACCCATTAATTATTTGTCACGGAAACCCGGACATGTGACAGTATTATTATTATTAATATAATTCTGAAGTTATCATGGCTGTGATTGTTTAGGTATGGTCTTCTCGTCTGTGACATCGTGTAGACTTGTAGCCACATGCCTATGTTTTGGAAGAATATACTGCCTTCATCTTCAGGGTTAAAGAGTGGAAGTTGAAGAAGCAATTGGAACACACGCAAGTTGGCGTTAGCTTAACCACACAAAACAATGGGAGGGTGTGGGGAAATGGAGCAAAGAATGCTCTTTCTCGATAACTGCTTAAAACTTATCCTTAACCTACATATTTGAACCCTGATGATAGAGACAGTAAGTTCCTCTGAAACACCGGTATCAGCAAGTAAGGAAGTGAATACCGAACTTGGCATCATTTCTCCCCCCCCCCAATAAATCTAAGAGATCACCGTCGTTGCCAACTTTCTACATAACCCAACCGACTCATAACCCTACACACTTCAACCTTGAAAATGGAAACAGAATATTCCACCGGAACTTCTTTATTTGTCTAAAATACTACATGGAGTCACAACCCATAATTCCACAAACTGGATTATCGTTACGTTTGTGCAAAAGTTAAGTCAGACATTGGTTCTATTCCAAACAGTGGACAAATCTGAAACCCTGACTATCTGACTATGTGTTGTTAGAAGAACCGAGCAGATGAATGTACGGTTTCCATTGCCTCATTACTTTTCTTCAGCTTAGGAAAGATCAAGAGGCCCTTGAAGCATATAACCAGAAAGAGTCTATTCATTTGAACCTGCCCTCTTGCTTTCTCTATCTTTGCCTTTTCCATCTTTCTCCCAGTACGCACTTTTCTTTATTCCTCGTTTGTTTAATTAACTACCTTCCTCCTTCATTTCTGACACGAAACCTTTGTGGAAGGGGAGTGACTCTGGGCTGCAACATGAGGTATCCTGTACGGACCCCGAAGCCTCATATTCTAATTCTAGCGCGGGTCTGTGGAGGAATGGGGTGAAATGGGGTTTAAAATTCACACCAAATATATCCCCAAGGCACTTTTCTTAAATATACCAAATATTAGGAATTTAGATGATTATTATGAGGTAACACTGTTACTGTGAAGAGTTTAAAGTAGTTATTATGATACTTTCCACATTTTAAGTCGAAGCTCCCAGCCGTCATAGTTCACTAAAATGAGAAGCTGCCTGCTAGATGGCGCTAGTTCGGATCCCGATAAGGTCTGGATATATTCAAGCCTCCTGGCATCAAGACATGAGACAAAAGACTCAGTCTTGCTTCATTCGTGATTCGTCAGCATGAAGCTAACATCAGCATCATGACTCAGACGGGCGTGCGGCGGTTTTTATAATCTCATTCGTTTTAACTGTGCTCCTTTCTTTGGGTCATGTCGCAGACATCGTGTCTTGACTGTTACATGTCTTGCCGCATGCCGGTGTGCGGTCTACCTAACAGTTCATGGTGTGATGTTTGGTTATTATGGGCACGCAGGTAGATCTTTCACTCCTTACACGTTAAATACACCTTACACAGAATGACGCTAAACAGGCGCTCTTGTGCATCCGTCCCTCGTCATGAAGAAATGTTACGCAGTTCAAACAGACCTTAACACAATATTGGGGCGACTGGCCAGCTTTACTCTCAAGCCAATTATCTATTGGAATAATTCCACACAATCTCAATAACAGCACAAGACAAGAGTTCCTGATCGGTACATCATGGAATTCTTTATGTCCAATAAGCTCTCTTCAAGTAAAAAATTGTCCTTCTGCTAGTGAGTTTCAACTGCTAATGTTATTTGCAGCAACACTGACGTATTTGGAACCAACACTGTTCCTTTTAATTATATTTTGTTATGATTCCTTCTTAATTATTTAAATATTATTCGTATGTATGCGTATATAATTATATACGTTCTTTTCTCATCACACAGCAGTTGGTTTCACTAATAGAATTTGTATTATTGTCCAGAAGAAGAAAATTGCCTTGTTTTGTCTTTTGCTTGTGTGTACTGTTGTTTTATTTATTTCCATTGCTCGTGCTGGATTTATAAGTGGCTGCTGGGCTACTGAGAAAGCGCATGAATAAATGAAGAGTTGTAAGATTTGAGGCTTTCACGGCGGTGACTATGAAGAAGGCAGTCTTCTGGGATTTGGCACCGTGTATAAGTGGTGTTAACCGACGTTTCGGAGGAACGTATCGCCTCCATCTTCAGGGTAGAAGAAAAAGTATAAGAAATCTGCAAGCGACAAGACCGTGAGAACGGTCTGCTTTTACCGTTCNGAAGAGTTGTACTGAATTATTATTATACTTCTTCACATGAAGAAGAAGATAGATGATTATGTGTGTGGAGCAGTCGGTGGAATGAGAATTTGCAGGGGAAACCGAAGTACTTAGAGAAGACCTGCCCTAGTGCCACTTCGTCCACCACAAATCCCACATGACTTGATCTGGGCTCGAACCCGAGCCGCCGAGGTGGGAAGCCGGCGACTAACTGCCTGAGCTATGGCACGGCCTCTTCACATGTTAAGTAATAGATATTATTGTAAGCTAAAAGTTGTTAATTATTTTCGTAATCTAGTAATAGTAGACTCCGGTCTAGAAAACCGAGATTAACCCCCTGTGGGAATCCATTGCGCTGACCACGTGACACCCTCTATCCGCAAAACTTGGAACTAACTTCTCCGACAAGCACCGGTCGCTCTGTCGATATATTTCGCTTGTGGATTATAGGCCACGGAGGAAAAAATAAGAGTAGACTATTAGTTGTAGTAGTAGTAGTAGTAGTAGTAGTAGTAGTAGTAGTAGTAGTAGTAGT
>NW_019745078.1:1805974-1844920 GCF_002891405.2 Cryptotermes secundus
TTTTTTTTATCATTTTATAGAAGCATCAGGTTAATATTTGTAATGTCTACAAGGACATGGGATAGGTTAAATCACTTCAAGCACAATAGATCACTGAGGTCGCGGTGCAAGGGCCGAGAAGGCCTACCCCTCATACATGCATAGATTAAAGCACAAAATTTATCTCAATATACTAAATGATTTAAAATGTTTATGACTGTGGAGTCCCCAAAATTATTATTATTATTATTACACGGTATTGTGAGCAGACGTCACACCGAGAAACAGCCAATGGCGGTGCCGTTTGCGGGAGCGTAGACTTGTACCGCAGTCAAGTAGTGCCCTCTCTCTTCAGCCAGGCAGACTAACACTTTAATTAAAATATGTCAGCATATCTCGTCAGGGGAATTTAATGAAGTTCCTATGACGTGCTTATGTCACACGTAGTTGGAAGTGAATGACGTTAGTTAGCAGCTAATTGGCGGTGTGACGGTGATAATTACGATGACGTCAGGCGTCGGTTTACTAGCGCCGTGTGATGTCTTACTGAGTACCTTAGCCGACCTTTGTTTTCTTATCTTCCTAACTGCACCGAACACAGAGACAGGGGCGCTCCTGCTCAATGCTTTCTCTTAAGGTGTTGTTTTTTCTTTTCGAATGCGATGGATGTGAGGCGTTTGCTTGGAGATCAGGACAAAGAACCTTCGTTGCCAGGAATGTTAGGAATTTGAGTTTGGCTAACATTAAAAGTATATCACACGAAATGAAGAGAAATTAGCTAGAAAATCTATAGAGGGTGCTAATAGAAAGAGCTCTCGAAATTTATATTATCAGAAGCTAGGAAGACGTAATTAGAGAAGGCCAAAAAGTTGGCATGATATTTGAAGACGGAAAGGGCAAACAATTTCAACCCTTGCAGACGGTAATGATGATGATGGTGATGATGGTGCTCAAACATATATCCATAATCATGGAAAATGGAGTTCGAGCCATAGCTCAAGCGGTTGGTCACTGGCTTCCCACCCGGCGGTCCGGGTTCAAACCCGGGTCTGGTCAAGTGGGATTTGTGGTGGAAAAAGTGGCGCAGGGGTAGGTTTTCTCCGAGTACTTCGGTTTCCCCTACCAATCTTCATTCCACCAAAAATTCTCCATCATAATCACCCGGGGCAGGTACAGTAGGCCAATCAGTGGCCGCCGTGCCGGGTGGACCCAACTGGACTCCACCCCCCACTAAGCGAAAAAAAAATCATGGCAAAAAGAATTTAGGAACGACAGTATAAAATTGAAATTAATTTATAAACAAATAAAGCAATTTAAATTCCTCAATTGCTTGTTACCATTCAGTACAGAATCTTTTATCTACTCATATCCTGCCAAAGGAACCTAAAAATTAAAAGTATACGAAATTATAATTTTACTTTTTATTTAGTAGTCAAGGCAAATTTGTCCCTGTACCTACTAAATTAAGAACGGGGTGATGGGAATGTGTGGAGGAGTGGAGGTATATTTCCACACATTCTTAATTTCGGCTCTAGATGGAGATGAGTGGTCAGCTTCACTCCACGGCCATTTCACCTCGGGTAAACAGCTCCCTGGGCCAATTATTAAGAAGCTGGACGAGTCTTAGAGGTAGTCTCGAAGCTCAGGAGAAAAGAAAGATCTCCTGACACTAACGAGAATCGAACCCCGATTCCACAATATTCCAGCCTATAACCCGTAACTGCACCGACTGAGCCCTCATGGCTCCTTTTGTTATTTAGTAGGGTTGTGAAAACGGAGTAGCTTTGATTCGGCCATATTGGGTTTCAGGGTTTTTCGTGTAAACACTGGTCTTCGTATTGGTGGGAGAACTGTGTGACCGTGGTTTCAAACGAGTTTCTAAACATCATGTGATTTCGAAAGTTAGTTAAACTACAGCCGCGATCTCTCGTGCACTGAACCCTTCAATTGTTTCTCAAGGGAAGAATATAGGTTGTTTTCGAGAACGGGACGCTGGGAAGAGTGTTTATATACGGGTAAATAACAGAATAATGGGATTAATTGGAGAGTGAGCTTCGTAATTGCTCTTCCTGATTACGACGAAAAGATCAAGGATGATGGGGTGGACATGCAAGAAGCACATAAAAGATTGGTATGAAAACTGAAGGAGAAACCCCACTTAAGAAAGTTACTCGTAAATATGAAGACAATATTAAAACGGATCTCAAAGGAACGAGTTGTCAGGATGCAGACCGGATTCATTTGGTTTAAATTGGATTCCAGTGGCAGGTTCTTGTGAAGACGGCAATGAAAGGCTGGGTTTCATAATACAGAGGAAACTTCTTGCTTAGCTGAGCAACTGTTAAAAAAGGCAAAGTTGTTCCTGTAATTAACTAATTAAGCACTAGGCCATGAAAGCGTATGGGGGAGTGGATATATAGATCCACATTTTCTTGACGTCGGTACTAGCTGGAGGCGAGTGGTTAGCTATACGCCCTGGACGCTTTAACCCTGGGGAAGGAGCCCCCGGTATCCATTGGATAGGAGGCTGGGTGGGCCCCAGAGCCGGTCTGGACGACGTGGAGAAAAGAAAGCTGAGCATTTATTAGGTTATAGAGAAAGGAATGTGCCTCATATCCTTAGTAAGTTAGTAATCTACAGTTGGTTTAGTCGTTTGTCTTGAAAACAACTTAGGCCTCATACTTCAGTTGTGAATGCAGGTGTGTCTTCAGAAACGTTCGTTATCTGCTTTGTATAGAAGCAGCGCAGAGCTGAAGATCTGAATAATATTTTAAAAGATCAGAAATCTGAACAATTTTTGGAACGACTTAAATACAATCAGAAATGTAAATTACATAAAGTATAACGGCTTCAGTTATATTTTCCCTCTAACTTTCATATTTAAAATATGTAAATATGAAATGTAATGCAAATTTATTTCCTTAACTTCTCGGCAGACGATTAAGCGGTAAACTATCAAAAGGCGCTCTTTTTGACATCAGTTCAGATTTAAAGGAATATTCAACGAAGCAGACGTCAAAGAAAATTTTTGAATCCCATACAAAGAGATTTGTAGGCTAGGAAATTGTCTGAAGATGACAAGTAATCAAGCAGCTTTTAATAACCATGGAACCGTATGTTCTCCTTAGCAAGCCGGAACATCATGGCAGTCCTTAACGAAGCTCCTGAAATCTAGGCAGGCAGCGCAGCCATCAAGACAGTTAAGAAAGTCGGAGCATCTTAATGATATGAATAGTTAAAAGCATCGAAACACCGCAAGTGAAGCGACCGTATGGCTCAAAGCAAAGTCAAGTGGGGTAAGGTAGAGTGAAGTGAGTAGGTAAAGGGGTAACTGGAGTGAGATAGATACTTCCTAGACTTCAAGGCAGAAACGCGAAGCTAAACATACTACAGTGTGCCCAGTAATACATGATTTCTTCAGCAGCTACTCAACGAAGTCTTGGTCTTTTTACTTTCTTAAACACTGGACTGGGTCAGTCAGTATAGGGTAAGGAATGAAGGACCGGAAAACATGGCCTCTATTCCAGGCTGGAGCACGGTTTGCGCTTCGCCACCGCGTCAAAATCGGCTCTAGGGCTCAACCATTCTTCTGTTCAATAGGAACCGAAAGTAAAACGACCTCGGCTTAAAACTGACCAATCTCCATCCAATGCCGAGGTGAAGAATTCGTGAAACTGGACCTCTTATACGTCTTCACGGAATGGAACATAATTAAGCGCAAAGACAATTTAAATTTTATGTTAATTTAACGAAGCTGTGACTAGCTGAGATTTTACAGGTTCCAGTGGCTGAAAGATTTTTGAATAATAAGTGATGCGGTAGGAAGCGGTCGTGGCCTTATTTGAAGGATTACCCGACAGTTGGGGAAAAGCCTTATAGTCCATCCTCGGCTCAAGAAGCACTGGGACCCCAGGTCCTAAAGAACTCACCGGATAACCACAAGAGCAGTGTAATGCAAATGAAGCCAATGTGCTGTGTGTAAGGCTACATTTAATTACGTACTTCAGCAAATTCAGGAATCCTTAAACCGATAAAACTATTCGTATTCGATATCAAAATAAATACAATTTATCGGTGGGGGGATTCCATGTCGATTTGTATCCCTATTCCATAAACTTTACTGCGTGTTGCTCTTGGCCAAATGAGGGACTGTTGCCTACTCAGAAGGACCGTATACGAGTATTACAGTTGGATGGAAGGACGAAGGACGGAAAGACGGACGGAAGGACGGTAGGATTGACGAAGGGAGTTAGTTAGTTGACTGGCTGGTTATTTGGTTGGTTGGTTGGTTTGGTTAGTTTTTTTGACAGTTACTTAATTCGTTAGTTAGTTAGTTGCACCATTGCTCAAGCGGTTAGTCGTTGGCTTCCCACTACGGTGGCCCGGGTTCGATCCCGGGTCTGGTCAAGTGGGATTTGTGGTGGACAAAGTGGCGCCGGGGCAGGTTTTCTCCGAGTACTTCGGTTTCCCCTGCTAATCTTCAGTCCACCAATCGCTCCACAATCACTCTCACCTATCATCTGGGGCTGGTACAATAGGTCAGAAGTGGCCGCAGTACAAGGGACTTAGTCCCACCCCACTAGCAATAAAAAAAGTTAGTTGGTTGGTTGGTTGGTTGGTTGGTTGGTTGGTTAGTTAGGCTACAATGTCAGCGCATTTTTATTGGACATACTGTGTGGAGCCTGTCTGACAGTCTCAGTGAAGTGAAACCAAGTTTCAAGTCATATAACATTCATCTGAAAGTGCCGTTTTAGGCGCGAATAAGAAGATCAAGCAAGTCGTAACAAACTCCTGGCCGCACGCTAAGTTACAGAGGGCACGGTGGATTAACGTTGCATAGCTCCGAGTCTCGGAACAGCCGTTAAATCTGAATTTGTGATGTGATACGGTTAAGTTATGCAGGAGATGACGTGAAGGGGAGAAGTGTCGGCTTGTGGTGACTATAATTATAGTGCCGTGCCAAGGAGTAGAGAAACTTCAAGAGATTGGATTAATAATTATAACTCTACGTGCAACAACAATCAACACGGTAGTTATTAAAGGTAGACAACGAAGTGAAGATTGTATACAGTGGGGTTCATATTCAATATATATTCAGCATAAACACGACATCGAAATCACATTCCATGTAGACATTTTTATTCTTGGGACTGCTTATCAAACAGCAAATTTAGCCCATGTCATATTTACTCATTCAGTTCTATGGTAAAATTCTTCATAAGATTGAACGGCAAGACTAAAAGTAAGACTGGAACTCTCATAAGCTATCGGAAATTTACATGTTCCAGCACCAAGAAATGCCCCCGACGTAGATAAGTTAATCAGACATTTGGCATTCCATTATGTAGCGCGTGTGGAAGAAATGAGAAATGCGCACTGAAATTTTGTCAGAAATTCTGGGGGGGNCTCATAAGTCTTCTTTTGTTATTTTAAAATAAGAAAAGTAGGCTAAAAATATAATTACAAGTTCAGCATGTGAAGTTTGCGCAAGATTCATCTGTGGGAGTTCTGAGTTTCTCGGGGTGTGACTATGAAGAATACTATATTCATTGGTGTGACGCCGTAGAGTCTGGTAGAACTGTACCGACATTTCAGAGGAACGTACTAGCTTCGTATTAAGGGTCGAAGAGCCTGCCGAGCAAGTAAGTAAGCAGAGCTTATATGTGTTTTGATCGCTGCAGTGATATTAGGGATTCCATGAAAGCAGAGAATTTCTTGACGAGATGAGTGATTGTTACATTTTCAAGAGATATTCTGGTCCTTATACTTAGTTAGTTGCATAAAGTAGATACAGAAATTATCCCAGCCTTTAACCTTTAGGCTGGGGCCACACGAGCGCACGATGTACGTCCGTTGCAACGAACGTACTTTATGACGGACGTTGCTGAGGACACCACACAGTTGCAGAATGCGGTGCATAGTCTTTTGTCTGCAATGGAGCCAGAAGAAAGCGTAGCATTCGCCTCTCTTGTTTATTTCAACAACGGACGTCACGACGTTCGTTACAACAGACGCATTTTGTGCGCTCGTGTGGCCCCAGCCTTACCTGGAACATGTTGTGACATGTAGATCTGTTTCTAGGCAACGCTCGAAATAAGCGCACGCAACAATAGGCTATTGCCATAAGTGTTTTCTATGTGGCCGCGCCATGCCCATTGCTAGGCAACAAGTCGCTAAACACGTTCCCGCAGAAGCTTACTGTGGAAGAGTAGGACGACCATTTCTAGGCAACGGAGCGGTAAACACCCCTATGAATTGTTGAGAGACGGTGTTTCCGTGGGGTCCTCCCCGAGGCTATATAATGCGGAAATCCAAGAGAGCAATACCTCGAATACCTCCACCGTGACCCTGCGAGTCGTAGGAGGCGACGAAAAGGGAAGCCTCATATCTGAGACAGTAAAATATGGTCGCGAGTCCCAAGGGACTCCGACCCGAGAAAGATCGCTCTGGCAATGGCCAGCAGCATATGCACAAGACAGACCCGTCCTCTCGTCAGAGAGGGCGCCCCACGAAAATAAAACCGTAACTGTCAAACGGTAAAATTAATATCTGGTCATGAGCCCCAGATGGGGCTCGACACCAAGACTTACTGACTGACTGACTGTCAGTCGCAATGTGACTTTGACTTTGACTTTGAGCAATCAGTCGTAGAAAGAGAACGAGAATGGAGCGAGTCTCCGACAGTGAAGAATTCGGCTGAAGGTTTATTGTGAACTGTTCTAAATTTATTGTAATTAAGAGTGATTGTAAAGGAAGTGTTAATAAATCCAATCATCAAGTCCAGAAACCATTATTATTAGTCACGGGACCCCAGCCGTGTGACTGTGTTTGATTATTGATTTTAGACTTTCACGGTAGTTCAGTGTTTTGTTCATCCTTCTCTTGGATCTTTGCACCGTGTGGATGTGGAAAGTGATGCTTATTTTTCGGAAGTGCATACTGCTTCCATTATCGGAATTGAAATGTGTAGAGTGGGTGCTAAATTTCTTACAAGAAGATGAAGACAACACGTACTTCCGAAACGTCGAAAATTATGTCCAGATCCTCACCATGAAAGGTCCCAAGATCAGAATCGACGTCAGCCTGATATGATGATTAATGTTTAAGGAAATTCGATGTAAAATAATAGTATTTTTAAATTAAATAACAATGGAATATACTACGTACAAGTATAGTGTAGAAAGTTCGTGGATGTTTATCTGGAGTAAGTAAGCAATAAGAACAACCAGGAGTCTAAGGCTAAAGGAAACTTACTCACTCATGGAGCTGAGTCCTTCTTGAGAAGCTGCCAACTGTGCAGCTACTTAAGAATTTCGCAGCATTCTGTGGAACCCGAAGATTCATAACCGAGTTTACAAGAGCCCTCCAGCGGTCCCTATCCTGGGCCAGATCAATCCAATCGATACCATCCCATCCTATCTCTCTGACATCCATCTTAATATTGTCCACCTACCTACGCCTTGGTCTTCCCAGTGACCTCCATCCTATATGCATTTCTCCTCCCCCCATTTGTGCTACATGCCCTGCCCACTTCATCCTCTTTGGCTTGATCATTCTAATTATACTTGATGAGGAGTACAAGTTATGAAGCTCCTCATTATGTAGTTTTCTCCAACCTCCCGTCACTTCATCTCTCTTCGGTCCAAATATTCTCCTCAACACCCTGTTCTCAAACACCCTCAATCTATGTTCCTCCCTTAATGTCAGAGACCAAGTTTCCCATCCATAATTTACAAATTATACGTACTTCAAATTCTGCACATCTCCTCTTTTTGTGCCAAACTATCTTCGTGTGATATAAAATAGATTTTCTAACGTTTTAAAAGTATCTTCAGTTTTCTTCTATCAATGTTTTATGAAATATTTTTTCCAAAAAAGCCAAACGTACAAGTACCTTCAGCTTTGTCATCACTTTTATATTAAATATAAAACGAGCTAACGTTCCAGGAACAAAACATACTAAGAGAGAGAGAGAGAGAGGGAAAAGGGAGAACAAAATAGCGAAAGAACTTGATTTAACTGTCCGTAATGTCCCAGGAGGCGGACTCGATGAGGAAGGAGAACAAAAAAAAAGTTTTTTTTTTACACGAAAACTCGAGCTAATATGAGAAAATTAAGTTTTACTAAAATGGCAGAAAGCAAGAGTTCCGGGTCTGAACGCAGAGGGGGGGGGGGGGGCAGTGTAAATCTCAAGTGGCAGACGAGCTGAACCGGCTTGTACTCGTATATTTACAGGAGAGGACTTCGACAAAAGAGTTCACAATCGCGTCTTTTCTTAACTGCGGCCACTTTCCTTTCACTCTTCCCTCCTCTGCTCCCACGCCTTTACTTAAAGTGAAATGTGGAGAGTAATATCCTCCAGATATTTGCCTTTCTTACTGCAGCAATTCTGGATTGTAGTATTGACATTATAACCGTCGTTGTCTGGGTTACATAGTGAAATAAGAACTCACTTACTTAGTTACTTACTTACTTACTTACTTACTTACTTACTTACTTACTTACTTACTTACTCACTCACTCATGGAGCTGAACCCTTCTTGAGGAGCAGCCAATTCTGCAGCTACTCAAGAACTTCCCATCGTTTTATGGAACCCGAAGGTTCATTACCGTGTTCACAAGAGCCCTCCAGCGGTCACTATCCTGGGTCAGATCAATCCAATCCATACCATTCCATCCTATCGATCTAAGATCCATTTTAATATTGTCCACCCACCTACGCCTTGGTCTTTCCACTGGTCTCTTTCCTTCCGGCTTTCCTACCAATATCATATATGCATTCCTCTTCTCCCCCATTCGTGCTACATGCCCTGCCCACCTCATCCTCCTTGACTTGATCACTCTAATTATACTTGAAGAAGAGTATAAGTTATGAAGCTCCTCATTATGCAGTTTTCTCCACCCTCCTGTCAGATGTAAAAATTCGTTAAAAATATTGAGATTTTTTATATTCTGTCACATTTCCACTATCAATAACTTACCTTTGGAGTGGGCTTATCAGTTAATATCATTAACCGATACGATATCTGGGGAAAGTAGGCCAATTTGAAATTGTGTATTAATATATTTCACGTAAATATGTTACACTTATTTAGTCGAAATTACAAAAAAAAAAGGCCCTTATCAAGAAAATGATTTGATCCAATATAAATTTTAAAAAGAGAGAATTGTATGACTTATGAAAGTCATGGTGCTCATACAAGTTCATTCATTCATTCACCAATTGATCTACAGCCCTTTGTTGGACCCTGACCTTTTCTTCAGTTTCGTAATCTTTTTTACACAGTCGGTAGGTCCTCGCAGTGTTGCTCATGTTTTTAGTACTTTAAGGTTCTGTGTCGTTGTGATGTCTAGTTGTTTCATTTTTGGCTGTGTTTTGAGCACTTGCCTCAACAGTGAGGGATTCTATTATGCTAAGAAGGAAAAGAAATGAATACGAAAGGTGTCATACGCCCTGACATTTCTATTTACATAAAATTAGGAGGGCATATGAAAGAACAAATATATAAGGCTGGTTAAACAAAAAAAAAAAACAACATGCAACTAACAGCGCACAAAGAAATTGTTGCATTCTACGTTTGTTTCAACTTGTCGCATCCTGCATGCTTTCAACCTTTTAGTTAAGATCGGTTGAGACCACAACAGAACTAGAGCATAGAGCTCTGCGGCACGCCAGAAGTCCACACCGGGACACACTGTTACTTCATGTTGAACCCACCTCTCTAATAAAAGACATGCGCATTGAACTGGAATCCAGATGCATCGAGTATAACTTCAGAGACTAGTTCATTACCCATGGCAGTTTCTTTCAGTGCTTGAATAGGTAAGTATCAAAATGATCACATTACAAAAAATGAGTAAAAATAATTATTGTATCAGTAACAATAATGTAACAAATAGTAATAATTCTCATGAAATAATTACATGTCTCATATTTTCATAACATAATCAATATAATATTGAAACATATAGGAGAATGCAGAAAATTTTAGACGAACAACCGAAAAGAACATATCCAGTGGTGAGTACAAAAAGAAAAAACAAAGAATTCTGTGATTAGGAATACAGTAGGGAAAAAATATTGTCACGAGTAAGGGACTTATATGACTAATAATAATGTGTTCTAGATTTGATGACTGGATTTATTGGACGCCTCTATTACAGTTACAACCAATTATAACAGCTCAAACATTGAACCCCTTCATAACGACGTTGTTTGACGAATCTGTTTGAGAAATCTCTCCATGTTGGCTGAATCTCGGACTTCTTTCTAGTCTCTCGAATTCGGGATCTCCACTCCCTTCATAACTGTTAGGAAGCTCGCATACAAGACACCACGTCCAACAGTTATTTATTCTTGTTGGTTGTCTTGTTGTGTTCAGCAACTTTTTACCTGGTAACGACTCGTTTTCTGTTATCTATTGTAACGGAAACTAGTGTTTACTTGGCCATTGTCCAGCAACGGTCTATTCCGCGCTGCCACGAAAATATGCTTAGCGAAGCGTTGCCTAGCAGGTGGTCATATTCAGGATTTAAGGCGTCATGTCATAATATTATAGTGTAGGTTATATCAATAATATACGTAATTTAATTTTTCTATGTTTTTAGGAAAGGTATGAATTAATATAGATATGTTAAGCACTAATACGGTAGGCCGCGCCATAGCTCAAGCGGTTAGTCGCTGGCTTCCGACCACGGCTGCCCGGGTTCGATCCCCGGTCTGGTCAAGTGGGATTTGTGATGGACAAAGTGACGCTGGGGCGGGTTTTCTCCGAGTACTTCGGTTTCCCCTCCCAATCTTCATTCCACCAATTGCTCCACAATCACCCTCACCTATCATCTGGGGCTGGTACAATAGGCCAGAAGTGGCCGCAGTACAAGGGACTTAGTTCCACACCACTAGCATAAAAATAACTGTTACGATGTAAAACCACCGATGATATCGTAGTAGATGTCTATTGGTCAAAGGCTTAATTTGAAATATTTTATATATGTGTGTAATACTGGTGGCTTCACTCAGTATTTCACATGATAATTAGATTTCATACTGCAGTGATGATGATGATGATGATGATGGTGGTGATTATTATTATTATTATTATTATTATTATTATCGCGACGCTCGTTGCGAGCAGACGTGTTTTGCGTGAGCTCCCTCTGTGCGGTGCAGTGTGTGTTTGTGTAGTGAACTCTAGCGAACAGGCTACTATGCCTGCGAGCAAAGATATTTGTGGCCTGTGTAGTAAGGGCTTCTACGGAAAGCAAAAGTTCATCAAGTGTGTAGGGCCTTGTGCTGTTAGATACCATCTCAGCTGTGTCAATATCAGTGAAGCTGAGTATAGTTGCCTTATGGTGAATGGGGAATCAACCTACAAGTGCACGTCCTGCATTAAGAATCTTAGATCCTTGAGACGTGATGATACTCCTGTGAAGACTCGGTCTGCTGCCACTGAGATCTCTGAGGCTGTTTCGCCTTTGAAAATTATCTCTCCGGACAGGGTACTGGAATTGCCTCCTATTTTTGAGGATGGCAAATATGAGGCGTCGATGGTCCTATTAGAGACGATCCGCCTTAATAGTCAGAGCGCGGTTGATATTTTAAAAACACTTTTAGACTTGGTGCACAAACTTAATGATGATGTGACTCATTTAAAACATGATAATTCCTCCTTAAAATTGGAATTAAAAAAATGTAAGGAGTTAATGGTAAATCCGCCTATGAACGTAAATTACGCTACTACAGGGTCAATGTCCTCACAGCCTGTGTCCAGGTCTATGCCTAGTGAATGTACAGTGTCTACTGGTGCTTTTCCAGTGCTTGCTAAGTCATCAGTTCCTGCTACTAGTAGTTCTGCTGATGCTGTAGTTTTGTCCTATAGGGATGTCGCGTCAGCTGGCCTGCCTTCTAAACCAGATGTGCCAACGGATTCCGAGGGATTTGTGCCTGTTGTCCGTAAAAAGAAACCTATCGCAGTCTCTGTGAATAATACAATCAAACCTAGACGTCAACCCCTTATAGGGGTACGAAACTCTGCGTCCTTGCCTATTGTTGTTAAAAAAGAAAGAACCAAAGCTCTCTTTGTTTCCAGATTCTGTCCAGAGGTTTCAGCTGCTGACGTTGAAAAGTCTTTAAAGGAGCAATTGAGCTTAAAGAAATTGATTTGCACCAGACTGAAAACTAAATTTAATACTTATTCTTCTTATCATGTTTTAGTTCTTGAAGATGAATTTCCACTTATCAATAATACTGGTGTTTGGCCTACAGGGTGCTTGATTGCCCCCTTTTACGGTAAACTTAAACCTGATCAGATGTACTCCCCCAGTACCCCTGTTACTGGTGGCCGATCAATTTCTAAGGCTTGTAGTCAGGTGGATCTAGGCAGTCCAGTCACCTCTCCGCCCTCCCGGACCATCAACAATAATGACATGATCTTAATAGGTGAGGAGGCTAGTGGAGGCAGCTACGGAAGTAATATGTAATGGCTGCCTCCCCCTTTACCCCTCATTGTGGTAGTTTACGCGTGGGCAATGGCAATTTAGAAATTTTTTATCAAAATGTAAGAGGTCTTCGCACCAAATCTACTGAAATATTTAACACTGTGTGCTCCTTTGATTATGAAATTATATGTTTAACTGAAACGTGGTTAAATGAATCTTTTTCCACTCAAGATTTTTTTCCTGGAACGTATACTGTATATCGTTCTGATAGAGACTGCATTGACAAGTTGCGTGGTGGTGGTGTTTTGACGGCTGTTTCAGACACTGTTTTCGGCATCAAACGCAGACCCGACCTTGAATTTTTTCACGAATCTGTTTGGGTTGAGGCTACATTATCTGATGGCCGTAACTTGCTCATTGGCAATCACTATTTTGCACCTGATATTAAGGTTGATATTATTAATAATTATTTCAATTTTTTAGAAAATTCTTTAGATACTTTAAATTATCGGGTACTTTTGCTTGGTGATTTTAATGTTCCTGGCTATGATTGGGATAATGGTTTTCCTTCACCAACCAGTCATTTTTATACCAAACTTCGTGGAGATGTGATTTACTCAGCCGTTTGTTATCTTGGTTTTAGTCAATATAATCATCCGGTTAATGGACTTAATTTGCTTGATCTTGTATTTTCGAATTTTGGTAACTTTTCATTGATTTCTGTTGATCAAGGACTTGTTCATCCTGACCCTTTTCACCCCCCTTTTATTATTGATTGTAAAATTCCACTTCGGCAAAGTAACCAAAATTTTAGTACTCCTTGTAAATTATATTCTGCAGGGGACTATGCATTACTTTATAATGCCCTATTCACCTATGATTGGTCTGCGCTGTACAATGAAACGTCTGTTGATGCTGCCGTTGATCAACTAAATATTGCTGTAATGCAAGCCATTAACCTAGCTGTTCCTTCTGGTTGGGTTAAGAAGCGTAAATACCCTATCTGGTTTTCTGGTAGGCTTATAGCTTATGTTAAAAGGAAGAATTATTTTTATAGACGCTACAAGAAGCACAAGACTGATCGTTTATATGATAGATTTTCTTTTTATCGGAAACTAGTAAAAAGAACAATAAAGTCCGATAAACATCTTTGGCTCTTATCTGTCGACCAAAATTTAAAATCTAATCCGCAACAATTTTGGAAGTATGTGTCTCAACATAGGAAAAAGTATAATGATTTAACTTATCTTGATGATGATGGTGTTCTTTTAAATGAACCTCACGATATTGTTGAGTCCTTTTCTAAACACTTTCAGTCGGTTTTTAATAGAAGTACTCTTGGTATTGACACACTTTCCCTTGATAAACTTTGTACGGATAATTTACCCTTAGCTTATATTTCCAATCGTGATGTACAAAACGCTATAAAACGGCTGCGACCGACGAAATCGGTTGGTACTGATGGTATACCGAATTTTGTCATTAAGGGCTGTTCTGAAATTTTAGTACCTGTACTTAGATATATCTTTAATCTTAGCCTGTCTCAGAATTCTTTCCCCAAATTGTGGAAGCAAGCAATCATTGTTCCCGTTTTTAAAAAAGGTAAAACTTCTTCAGTTAGAAATTATAGGCCTATTGCTATTCTTAACAATTTTTCTAAAGTATTTGAATTTATTATACATGACCACATTTATCAATTTTTTAAATCTAAACTTAGCCCTTTTCAGCATGGTTTTATAAAATCTAAATCTACCACTACTAATTTAGTCACTTTTCTCGACTTTGTTTCCCCCTTAGTTTGTACGCAAGGCCAAGTTGACTCTATTTATTTTGATTTTAGTAATGCATTTGATACTGTATCCCATACCTTGCTTCTTTATAAGCTCAACAATTATGGATTATCTTCTGGTTATGTAAACTGGTTACGCAGTTATTTAACAGACAGAGAGTCTTGTGTTCGTTTTTTAGGCCTATTTTCTACTCCTTTTATTGTTCTTTCTGGCGTTCCTCAAGGTTCTGTTTTAGGGCCTCTGCTTTTTAATATTTTTATTAATGATTTGCCTGAAGTCATTAATCACTCCAGTTGTTTACTTTTTGCTGATGATTTTAAAGTTTATAGAGCTATCAAAACACTTAATGACTGTCTTCTTCTACAGTCGGATATTGAACGGGTACAAGATTGGTGTTCGGTAAACTTAATGAAACCGAACCTTAGTAAAACCAATGTTATTTCCTTTTCCAGGAAAACTACTGTTTTGAAATATCAATACAGACTCGGAAATTTTTTTATTTTGCGAACTGATAGTATTAAGGATCTTGGAGTACTTATCGATTCAAAGCTTCACTTTCATCAACATGTAGATATTTTATTTTCACAAACTATGAAATTACTAGGATTAATTCGCACCATTACGTTTTCCTTCTCTACCTTAGACAGTCTTTTGATGCTGTATACTGCTTTAATCAGATCCAAACTGGAGTACGCTTCTGTTGTTTGGAATTCGATAACGAATACTGACTCCAGCAAACTTGAGCGTATACAAAGAAAATTTGCAGCTCTCTGTCATAATAGATTTTTTAAAGATATAGATTATCATTATTTTAGTATTTTGGATAAACTAAATCTGCAAACCTTGGATGTCAGACGGCGTCATATTGATGCTTTGTTTTTAATAAATGTTTTTAGAGGCACAACATATTGCTCCTCTGTCCTTGATGCGGTCGGTTTGCGGGTTCCTTCTCGGAACATTCGAAATTTTTCTACATTTAGCTGTTCTTTCAGTCGCTGTCCCACAGCTAGATGTGTTGTTGCTGCAAATTTTGTTTGCGAACTTGTAGACATTTTTAGTAAATCTAGTTTAAGTTTGAATTGTTTAGTTTGATAATTTTTGTACTTTTGGTTGTTTTTTACTATTTGCACTGTCTTTTTAACTTGTCACTGGCTTTTGAGCTAAGTATGCAATTAGTTTTTTGCTGTAAATTGTTTTAATTTTCCAAATACTTAACGTTTTTGACCTGTTATTATCTATGTGTGTATTGTCTTGATTTTTATCATTGTCTGTTGTTTGTTGTTTTATATTTTCCGTGCTGACTCTGTAATTGGCCTCCGCTGTTGAGCTCGGCACGTAAATAAATAAAGCATTGAATTGAATTGAATTGAATTATTATTATTATTATTATTATTATTATTATTGCTAGCGGGGTGGGACTAAGTCCCTTGTACTGCGGCCACTTCTGCCCTTTTGTACCAGCCCCAGATGATAGGTGAGGGTGATTGTGGAGCAGTTGGTGGAATGAAGATTGGCAGAGGAAACCGAAGTACTCGGAGAAAACGTGCCCCAGCGTCACTTTGTCCACCGCAAATCCCACTTGAGCAGACCCGGGCCGTCGCGGTGGGAAGCCAGCGACTAACCACTTGAGCTATGGCGCGGCCCTACTGCAGTGATTAGTCTGGTTTCTATAACAAACTTATTTCGTGACAGTGTCTTCTTGTTTGTTTACGGTTCAGTTGGCATGACAGTCAATATCCCAGGCCATATAATGTTGAATGGGAGGGCGATCAGTAAACAAAGATTTTGGGAAGGTTCTGGAAGGAATAAGCCTGACCTATTTTAAAACATCCTGGCATTCGCCCGGAGGGACTGAGGGGAAAACCACAAAATATCTCATTTCCGCCGGTCTCCTGGCGAAGATTCGAACTCGAACCTACTGAATACGGAATAAATGCATTACAGCTCTACCGCGATGCTTGGCTATCACCAATTCATAATAAAAATTTATGTAATACAAGCAGTCCCTGGAAAAACTAATCGGCTACTTTCCTTCGATATGACACAGACCTCACAGAAAACGACGCGTCCAACAATTATTCTATTGTTGTATGTGCATTCTTTGCTGCGGTAACTTCTTTGCATAACATTTGCTTAGCAACGTTAGGGAACACCGACACACAGTCTGATGGAAGGGATTTACGAAATACGCCGTTGAGATGGGCTTAAATGCGAAGATACACGTTCCAGATTGTAATGTATGTTGATTCAGGCATTCAAAAGTTGATAGGAGGATACACAGACACACACGTAGCATTTGATCCCCTAAGCCTGGTTTCATTTTTTTAATAAGGAAAGTAGACTAAAAAGGTACATATTCTTTAATATTCGCCCTAAGAGAGAATGACACAAATATTAAATCTTCTCACAAATCGTGGCGTTGACCATTATAACATTGTTTATTGTTGATAACATGTAATTTAAAGATTGACTTTGGGAGGAATTCGGTTATACAATGCAAAAAACGAATTTTGCTAAAATCCGTTTGGTAATGTTTATAACATTGGTAACTGTATTTGAATGAACGGACAGCTAGACAGACATGAACTGCAGGTCAATAATATTTTACTAAGAAACGTATTGTCACGTATTCTATGTGACCGACTTGGTTCTGATTTACGAATCAGTCACTTCTTTAGCTTGTGTTGATCGTTGGTTAGCATTCCACAGTTGAACACTCAACTTCTCACGAATCAATCCATTGAATTCACGAATGTGACTCTCTTTTGTAATTTGGCGCGAAATGACGAGAGAGCACCACCTCCAACAGTTCGTGTATTGGTCTCTTTTATCCGTTGCCACGGGAATCTGCTTTTTGGAGCTTTCTATCTAGCAACGGAGGTCCTACTGTTGACTGCCTAACCTCGAGAATGTGTTGAAGATTTTTCTAGCAATGGTTTATTCTGGCGTTCAGGCAGTGTTTGCCGAACTGTTGCCTAACAATGTTCACATTCGTCACAGTATGTTTCCATGAACCTCATGAAGTTGTTAATAATACAACTGACAACATATGATCCTTTTTCTTACAATATAACTACCCTGTTTAGTTTAAACGGATTCATCTAAATTAAATATTGATACTTTATAATTTCGAACGACTTGGGAGAATAACAAATCCATCTTCTCTTTAGAATCAGATCCAAGACTTCTACATTTCAATACCTAAACAAGAAAAAGGATAGAATACTTCCTTCAGTATCTCCTAAAAACAAATTCGCTTTCAATGAAATATGAGTATTTCTTTTACGATTGAAACTCGAGCTTTTTTAGAGGTTTTGAAAGTTCAATTTTCCTACAACCATTTATATCATCGGGTCTTCCTGTTTGTGTCATCTTCTCAACCTTGTCATGTTCTTTATGAACATTCCCAATGTCACATAACCCAATGTACAGTCACGTTGAAAAATAACTCACTATACAGAATATTCTGCAGAGACACAAACTGTAACTCTTTTCTGAACTTTTCGAAACGAAATGCCAAAATATTTCAGTCCTGACAGAGGATTCCCATGATTTTGCTATCAATATCTCGAAACAATTGCTGGCATACCTGCGATCTGCTCGCGGCCTTTCTCATCCAAAATAATCTTAAACGTATTGTCATGTATCCGTAGTTCCTTGACTAATAACGGGTTCTGGATTGAATTATTGTATTTATTGACATCTTATTTTACAATCCCTCTCTTAATCATAATCAATTATAGCGCTAATCTTCCCGCTTCACAAATCACTAGGAGACGCTCCGCCCTTGTTCTCCTTTTCCCTTGTACTCCTTCAATTCTCATTCTGTACTTCCACAACTGTAAGCTTCAGAACTCGACTCTCTTATATTCACTTTGCTCGGATCCCACGGAAAACACCGTCTGTCAATTCGTAGGCGTGTTCACCGCTCCGTCGCATAGAAATTGATGTCCTTTATTGCCGCGTTTTGCTGTACGCAGTTTATCAAGAATCAGTCCCCGCGGAACGTGATTGTCGAGCCGTTGCCTAGCAGTAGGTCGATACATCACAGTATTTTAAACGCATTAGACGCTAAATCGTTTCTGTACTTAGAACTAACGCCCACACTACTCTCAACTGAACCCGAGTTTGAGCTAGGAGGAGGTTATTTGTGAGCCTGCCGTAACTCTTTGGCCAGTCCAGGGAAAAGGGCACAATCATCTCGCGTCAAATCTTTACGAGTGTGATCGGAGACAAAACAAACTTGACAAGTTCACAGGCCAAAAAGAATCGCAAATCCCATCGAGATCCTAGCAGATGCCGGAAATACATCCTCGTGCTCTGCGCGCATTCCTTGCGCAGGCGCAAGATGTTCACATTCACGCGCCGAGCTCCTTTCCGGAAATGGCAAACTATAAACCGGAAACTTTAAATTCCCGTCTCCTGTGCAAGGCGTCTAAGTGATATTCAAAGGCCTTGGATGTCACCCAACTTCTCTTCATCGAGCATTCGACATTTCGATTCGTTTCTTCGTTGTCCAGTAACAATTCTATCTAAATTTATATAAGATTGTATGCATAGTTTGACCGCCTCTGTAGTTTAGTGGTCATAGTTCCTGGCTACAGATCCAGGGGTTCCGGATTCGATTCCTGGCGCTACCAGATTTTCTTAGAAGTAGTGGGCCAGGAACGGGATCCACTGAGCCTCATGAGAATAATTGTGGAGCTATTTCAAGGAAATAGCGGGTCCGGTCTAGAATACCGAGATCAACGGCCGTGGGGGTCCGTTGCGCTGACCACGTGACACCCTCTATCCGCTAAAGTTGGCGCTAATTTCGTCGCTCTGTCAGTATAGTTCGGTTGAGGACTACAGGCTACGGAGTTTTATTTGTTTGTATGAATAGTTTCCTTCTGCTTGAAAATGTAACACCCTGAAATCTATGGCGGAGTCTGGCCCTCACTCTTCTCGTGCGTACTTTATATGAACACTGAACTCAATATATAATCCTCACATGGTATTTCGACGCAAGAAATAGAGCGAATAATTGAATGTGTAATACAGTAGAAGGAGCTTGGTGTTAACGAACAACAGGCCTGTAAACTATGAGCACGTATCGTTTCAGCTGTTCAGTGATTTATTGCAGGCGATATTGTAACGTGTACAGACTATTTGTCTACAGACTACGTTACGAGTCCCAATGCGCGTCGTGCAAGTTGACGCGAGCAGCGAGTCCCTTCCGCCGTATAGGCCGAACGATTTGCGGCAGGCTCTGTAGTTCCAGTTTCCTTCCATGCTCTCTATGAACCTCATGTATTTTCGCCTTAGTGCATTCCTAACATTATGCGAGAGTCCGCGCCATAGCTCAAACGGTTAGTTGCCGTCTTCCACAACGGCGGCCCGGGTTCGATCCCGGGTCTGGTCAAGTGGGATTTGTGGTGGACAAAGTGGCGCTGAGGCAGCTTTTCTCCGAGTACTTCGGTTTCCCCTGCCAATCTTAATTCCACCAATTGCTCCACAATCAACCTCACCTATCATCTGGGGCTGGTAAAATAGGCCACAAGTGGCCGCAGCACAAGCGACTTAGTCCCACCCTACTAGCAATTAAAAAAAACATTATGCGAGAGCTTTCTCCACTGAGATTATGTATGCTTTCCTACTTTTCTCCATGTCTAGTTGACCTTAGTCCCTTGGTTGTTACTGTTAAATAATAGGGCATAAAGATGAAGTCCCAATTTCTTATTGTAATATCTTAAATTGACCGCTTATTTCTTTCTCCTTTCCCCCCCCCCCGGCACTGCAGCCCCAGTGGGCCTAGGCCTACCTCCATGAACTTCTCCGTTCACTTCGGTTTTTCTAGATCTTAGACATACGGTAGGACTCCTTGGGCGGGTGATCAGCTCGTCGCAAGGCCTCTACCTGTACACAAACACAGAAAAACGCGCACACACAAACTAAACATCCATGCCCTGAGTGGGATTCGAACCCACGATCCCGGTTTCCAAGCGAGCGAAGACAGTACATGCCTTAGACAACTCGGCTACCGTGACCGGCATTTCATTCTTTTTAGGGTCAGGTATTTTTATAAGCATTTCAGTTTCAAACATTTGCAATTTACGTTCATCCCACAGAGCAAACCTTTTCACTCCAATACAAAACAACTGATACAATTCTGTGACACGTCCACGTATTCAGAATTCTGTAAATCTTATGGGGTGATATATTTTTCGAATCCAAAGATAGAATCATTTCCAGAAATTATTATAATTTCATTATGAGTTTCATTTATATTTGTCACTGTTTTTCCCATACAGGGCACTCTGTAGCGTAGTTGGTTGAGGCACTATGCCACAAGCCGGAAGGTCGCGGGTTCGATTCCCGATGAGGACACTGGATTTTTCAATTGACCTAATCCTTCCAGCCGCACTATGGCACCGGGGCCGACTCAGCCTCTAACAGAATTGAGAACCAGGAATCTTCCTGGGGGTAAAGGGCGGCAGACGCGTAAGGCTGACATCCTCACCGCCATCTATGAGCCGATTATCTAGAAAATCTGGCAGCCTCGACACCTCACAAACCTAAGGGTCTCCACGGCCTGTTACGGGGTTAAGTTTCCATCCGCCCTTTTTTTTTACCTTTCCTCATGCACTGGTTCCAGAGAGACGTTAAGAAGCTGATGGCAATGGTAATCTAGGAAATCACTAGTTAAATCTACATAAATCATGGCTTGAGGGAGAATGCTGAGGTAATCATATGAAACGCAGAATTCAAGCGAAATGAATAGGGGCAGTATAAACAATTTACGATTTGAAATAAGTACATAGTTCCGAAAAAAAACTGGAATATTTGAAATAACAAAATTGAGCTGAAAACAGACAGCAAGAAGAAGAATATTACAGATGTGAATGGTCCTTGAAGATGAAATACTGTCGTTTAAGAATAAAACAATCTTGTGGCAATGTCCCTTAAAATATATTCTTTATCATGAGAATAAACCATATTAAATTAGTCAAATTACGCTGATATATTCCAAATTACTCTGATGACAACGAATATACACATCATTAAGAACCCGCGTGCTTACAACACTGTCATAAAGTCATAAGATCCACTATTTAAAAAGTATAAAATATAGGTTGCAAGAATCTGTTCTAAATAACCATCGTTGACGAATGTCATTAACGCTGGCGACAGAAAGACTATTCCTGTTAGAACCCCTTACCGGCAGAATTGGCGTTATGTGCGAGCAATGTGAACGCTTCTGTTGTCTAGTGGTCAGAGTTCCTGGCTACAGATCCAGAGGTCCCTGCTTCTATTCCCAGCTCTACCAGATTTCCTGAGAAGTAGTGGTTTTGGAACACCGCGATGGCTCCTGGAGAGTTAAAACGAATGACGAACTGGATACTCTAATAAAAGGAAGGAACACAGTTAACTTCACCAATGCCCAAACAATAAGTTGGCTTGGACACATCTCAAGGATGGAGGCTGGACCAACGTTAAAAGAATATATGACTGGCAGCCACACGCCATAAGAAAGAGAGGCCGACCTAAGATAAGATGGAAAGATGACGTAAGGGAAGACCTAAAGAATTTAGGAATTTATAACTAGATAACTTGCACACAGGACAGAAGTAGTTGGAAGGAAGTTCTTGAGCAGGCCAAAGCGTTCAAGAAATGAAGCTGTCGAGCATGAAGAAGAAGAAGAAGAAGATTGGAACGGGGTTCACTCAGCCTCGTGGAGATAATTGAGGAGCTATTTTAAGGAAATAGCGGCTCCGGTCTAGAAAACTGCGATTAACGGCCGTGGGTCATTCGTTGCGCTGACCACGCGACACAAAAGTTGGCACTAACTTCACCGACAATCAGCGGTCGCTCGGTCGGTATATTTCGCTTGCGGACTACAGGCCACGGAGTTTATTCGATTTTGTTTGTTTGAATGTATGCAGTGGTGTATCGGCGCACTGTGTTCTCATAATCGCAATATCGTTACGTACAGAGATATGATTACGTCATGGCTACAAGTGCGAAATTAGAAGCTTTCAGTTGGAGACGGTTCTTCGAGAGACATAACCGGCTGAAGTCCCCCAGTCCCACACTGTCTCTGATGGGGTATCCATCACAATGGCCTCCCCTTGCTAATGCACATACTTCTCCGGCTTGTCACCCTGCTAAGGGTATGATTCCTCACAAGTGTCACGTGTACAGGTATACACTATTTAGACATCTGCCTCTCAGCCACAGGAAGAACCCGCATTCGTACACGGCCAGTTCACTGTTTTCCCCCCTCCTCTTGCCACCACTTTGGAGCACAGGGCTGATTCTCAGTTTCTTGATCATTTACAGACGGTAGAACTCCTTGGACGGGTGATCAGCTCGACGCAAGGCCGCTACCTAAACACAGGACAACACAAACACAGAATAAACGCAGACACATACTAAACATCCATGCCTCATGATCCCGGCTTCCTAGCCAGCGAAGACAGTGACCGTGACCGGCCCACTTCCTTGTATTATACTGGAAGGGTATAAAAAAGATAAAAGCAAAGTTGTCCCAGCGCTTAATTTATTAAGTACCAAGCAATAAATGTGTATAGGTGAGTGAAAGTATAGCGCCAACACATTGTATATAGGCATTAAATTGATGTGAGTGGTTAGCTTAACGCCGCGGCCGCATTACCCCGGGGAAACAACACCCGCTGCCTACTGGTCAGGAGGCTAATTGTGCCTCACAACCGGTCTGGACGTTGTGGAGAAGAATTTCTTCCCTGTCGGAGAGCGAATCTCTGCCATCAAGCCCGCCGTTATACCAGCCGAGCAACCCCGGTTTCTTTACGCACCTTCAAGGCTGTAAAGCTTTCCCACATTAGAACTCTGAGATTCAGTATTCCTCATTTTCCTTCATTTATATCTGTCTGGTGTGTTTAAAAAGCCACCGTTGGAAAGTTAAGCTGTAATGTGAAACTACGCCCATTACAGTAACAAGTGTTTTCCTCCCCATATGTTTACCTAGCATGTACTATATTATGTAGGAATTTGTTCAAACAGCCGTTACCTATGGCTCATCAAACGGAACTTCCACGTCGCGTGCATCTGTACTATATGATGTGCCGATCTCGTAAGTTCAACGTTACTTTCATGTTCAAGAGACCACTAGGAAGACCAAGATGTAGGTGGGTGGACAATATTAAAAAGAATCTTAGGGAGCTAGGATGGGATGGCACGAATTAGATTGATCTGGCTCAGGATAGGGACCAGTGGAGGGCTATTACGAATATGGTAATGAACCTTCGGGTTTCATAAAATGCTGGGAAGTTCTTGAGTAGGTGCAAAATTGGAGGCTTCTCAAGAAGGACTCAGCTCTGTGAGGGAGAGAGTACAATTTGATATACACGTACAGAAGACCGTTTGAATTCGCACATAGCTTTGTGTAGACTCCTTCCTACCAGAAGTAATAAAAATTTGTGAACTGGTTCATAAGTTGGCCTGAATATGTGTTCTCTTTATATAAGGTAACTGGTAAAGTTGTCCCTGTGCGTAACAAAATAAGCACTACACCATGAAGTCGTCTGGGGGAGTGGATGTATAGATCCACATTTTCTTGTCCTCAACACTAGCTGGAGGTGAGTGGTCAGCTTCAGGCACCGGCCGCTCTACCCTGGGGAAACAGCCCCCGTTACCCTTTGGATAGGAGGTTGGGTGGATCCCAGAGCCAGTCTGGACGACATGGAGAAATGAAAATTCTTGACCCTACCGGGACACGAACTCCAACCCCTCGGTCGTCCAGCCCGTATCCAGTCGCTATACTGACTACACTATCCCGGCTCGGTTCTCTTTGTGTATTTGGTGAAAATAACACATAAAAATTTGTTAACTGAGCACGGAAGAGAGTTAATCCACGAAAAAAAACATTGGGATCTGTCTCAGCGATTTTCTCGCTCTGCAAGAAAGGTTGGCTTATTTATAACCACTTCCGCCAATCACACTTTTGTTAACAGGCTGGGTAACCCACAGACTTATGGTATGGCTGAGGGACAAAACCATTAAAAAAAAGCAACCTAAATTTTCTAAATTTAAGGAGATATAAACTTTTTAAAATGAAGAAAAGAGGCCACAGAGTGTAAACATTCCAACCTATAAATAAGGCAATTGTAGTAACACCTATTCGCTTCTCTAACTTTAATTATTGACGTCGTAGTTTTCATATCTCAGATTAAATTTATGTATTGTATTGTATTTATGTAACGGAGGTTGGCACAACAAAATACAAGGTAAATAGCGTTCTTGGGATGTTTGGTGTTGACGGGCCAATCCTAAACAACCATCACCATACTAGTTCTGTCCCCCATCTAATTTTGTTACATTTCAATCGCACGGCGAATCTGCACATATTAATATTAGACGTAACGTATATGTACCTGTTCAAGCATTGATGTTGTATGATTTTAAGTTATATGTTTAGTAAATGTTGAAAAAAGTGTGTTTTCGTTGTTTATGCTTCAACTTCATTGTACTATTTCCCTCAGGATACCTAAAACAAGCCCATACGATGAATTTTTAAATAAAATAACTTATTAAACATACATAAAGTTCCAAGATTTGACTTTTAAAGATTTAATCTTTTCTTGTGAAAGTAGTAAAAGTCGGGGTTACGTCTTCATTTCAACGTGTGTGTTGCTTAGGGTCTGTCGACTCCACTGTACAATCCCGTCAAAATTACTAAACAATTCATCAGAAGGTATTAGTGGATGAATCTTTATACCTAAGATTTATAAGATTTACAAACGAGAGACAATTTTCTGAACATCGTATTATTAAGATGGTCAGCGCAGTTGGGGTGATGAAAGAGGATACACAGACAGTCTGGTAGTGTAAAGTAAAAGTAAAGCTATCCTTGTAACAGCCCGTGAAGGCCCGTAGGGTTGTGAGACGTTAAGGGTCCAACATTACCTTGACAATCGGCTCAGAGATGGCGGTAAGGTTGTCAGCCTTACGCGCCGGCCGCGCTTCACTCCCCAGGAAAATCATTTAATTAATGCCTGATAAACATTTCTGTTAGAGGCTGAGTAAACCCCAGGGCCTAGTGCGGCCGGAAGATGTATTATTAATACCCATATTTCAAATATGGCCAAGAAAACAGACGCAACTCGTTGAAGAAATTTCCAAGCACGAAAAGAAATATGGAAAAGAATTAACTTCTGTATTAGACTGTGGCTCATTATTCCTATCATTACAAATATTTCTGGATAATTAAGAGAACAGCAAACAGGCAAAGGGGTTCAGCGCTTTGCCTTGCATAATCTTCATAAACATAAAAATATTTATCGAGGCTCAGCAAGATTTCACGGGCCGGTCACGGTAGCCGAGCGTTCTAAGGCATGTACTGTCTTCACTCGCTTGGAAACCGGGATCGTGGGTTCGAATCCCACTCAGGGCATGGATGTTTAGTTTGTGTGTGTGCGATTTTCTTTGTTTGTGTACAGGTAGAGGCCTTGCGACGAGCTGATCACCCGCCCAAGGAGTCCTACCGAATGTGTAAGATCTAGAAAAACCGAAGTGAACGGAGAAGTTCGTGGAGGTAGGCCTAGGCCCACTGGGGCTGTAGTGCCAAGGGGGGGGGGGAAGAAAAAAAAGATTTCGCGACGAAAAATTTCGTAATTTATACTGTTGACGAATTTTATTGAGATGTGCAAATGGAGCATTAGATTGGAAGGGTATATATTTACTTACTCATAGAGCTGAGCCTTGTTGAGAAGTCGCCAATTATGCACCTACTCAAGAATTTCCCAGCATTTTATGGAACCAGAAGGTCCATTACCGTATTCGCAAGAGCCCTCCACTGGTGCCTATCCTGAGAGAGATTAAACCAATGCATACAACTTCATCCTTTCTCTCTAAGATTCAGATTAATATTGTTCACCCACCTACAACTTGGTTTTCCTAGTGGCCTCTTTCTTTCTAGCTTACCCACCAATATTCTACATGCAGCTAATGGACAAGATGATAAGCCTCTTAGTTCCCTAAACCGCCAGCTGAACTACAGTCATCTTCTTCTCAAAGAAAACTCAATTAATTTACTTCACCGCGATAAGGCGTCCCCTACTAGACGCTGGAGACGACAGCAGTATGCAGAAAGGCCTCCAGTCTGGAGCCTCGGAAAGGTCTTAAGAACCCATCACCGCAAGCAGGGTAACCAGGATGTTGCGAAATATCAAATTGGTCGTCGCAGTAGACGGGCTGTTGTAAACACAGTAAAAAAACTTCCCGGTTTTACATAAAACTCCGTGGCCTGTAGTCCGCAAGCGTTCTATACCGACCGAGCGACCGCATCTTGTCGGCGAGTACCAACTTTTGCGGATAGAGGGTGTCACATGGTCAGCTCAACGGATCCCCAAGGCCGTTAATCTCCGCTTCCTAGACCGAGGCCGCTACTGTTCCATTCATGTAGCTCCTCAATTATCCTCACGAGGTTGAGTGGACCCCGTTCCAGGCCCACTAATTCTCAGAAAATCTGGTAGCGCCGGGAATCGAACCCGGGACCTCTGGCTCTGTAGCCAGGAACTCTGACCACTAGACGACAGAGGCTGTCGCCGGTTTTACATAAGTCTGAGAAATTCCTGATAGGCTGAGAGCTCACCAGTTTCTTTTGAAAGATTTTGTTCTATGGAGTTATATAATTCGGCAGTTACTGAGTGACTTCTTAAAATAAGTATCAGAGTACACTGAGGATCTGGGATAGCTCAGTCGATGTAAGGTAGGCTACGGTTTGGACGGCCGAAGTTTTATTCCCAGTAGGGGTAAGAGATCTTTCTCTTCTCCAAAGTGTCCAGACCGGTTCTGGGGCCAACCCTGTCTCCTGTCCAATGGGTACAGGGGGTAAAGCTGACCACTCACCTTCATCTAGTACCGAGGTGAAGAATATTGGAGCATAACTTTCACTCCCTCCCATGTGTCTTCATGGAGTGGTGCTTAACTAATTGAGCACAGAACAAATTTACCTTTACCTATCAGAGTGCATTATCTTGTGAATGACTGTACACCAACACATTAATTCGGTCCTTTATGTCGTTGTTCTTTTTAACGACCAGTACCAAGTGCCGTAAACTCTTAGGCAGAGTAAAACTGCAGTATTTACGACGGACTCTATATTTTTTACGGCCTCATTTCTTAAGAAAGTGTTGGAGGGTCACTCTCATCACACAGACATGGAAATGTCTGCTGTGCCATATATTATGCACAAAACACATATCTTGTATGCATCGCATAGTAAATGTTCTTACAGCAATCACTTTGCACGAGAAAGTTGAACGTTAAAATTACCCTCGCGCCTAAGCACGCGAGCTACAAGAATTCCTGGCCTTCTTCAGATTCACGCTTCTAAACTTTCTGTGCGTTGGGGTATAGGAATGAAAATCAAAATTCTGCAGCCATTTCCTCCTGTTAACTATTTCTAATCATTCTAATGTCTTCGCTTTCATACTGGTCTTATCAGAAGAATGAATGGGTAAAGCCTAGGAACCTCCTTATAAAAATTATGCTTATTTTCACCCCACCCCCCTACAATAAAGCTTCTCTCAATTATCCCATGACTTCTCCTTTCAACTTCTCTTCTATCATTTCATCTTACCTGCCGTGTTTCTAAACGCTGCAACATACAGAAAAGTGGCAACGCCCTTAACAAGAATCGAGTTCTGGCCATCCGCCCTGTAGCCTGCTAGTTTACTTGCAAATATGTCTTTATCAGTTCTATTATGTTATCAGACGCAATAAAGAACGCTTATGTGAAGTGAAAGCGGAAGCTGTCCCCGTCCTTAATTAATTAAGCACCACACCATGAAGACGTATGGGGAGTGGAGGTACAACTACCGTTCTTGACCTCTGCATTAGACGGAGGTGAGTGGTCAGATTCACGTCCTAGCCGCTTTGCCCCCAGCACGTCTGTTACAAGTATTAAACCTCAAACAGACTCCTCCCATATGTTCGTATATGATGTAAACCGTTTCCAGTCTTGTTGCAATACGTAACGGGATATGAAGGAAAGATTTTGGAAAAAATATACACTCTCTTAGCAGTGGTGTGCTTACGTTCACAAGGCGTATTTCGTCAATCAGTTTCTTTATTCAATAAGACAAGATATGTTATTACTGATTTCAGACCTTCACGGTGGTTCACAGTGACAACCTGCAGACATTCACTCGGGGCATGGATCCAGTAGCAGAATCATCACAGAGATGCGCTGCTGTCATCATTCCGGTACATGGTTCTGCCTGGGGCGTCTTTGCCTCATAACCAGAAAATAGGCCGATTTACATCGAAATCGTTTTAAGGAGTATGCGACAGGAAACCAACCCTCCTCCATACTTCGCATCAGTGAATGACACCTGCAGTACCGTACTTCAGGTAAGGAGAGCATTAACTCCATATAACGTAGAGTCGAAGTTTTGCATCTCGAAAGATACTTGAAATTTATACAGTTTTTGTGAGGTAATTTTTATTTAAATCTGAAGTAGAAACATGGCGTCCGAGCGAAATAATTGATGAATTACCGTGAATAGACGTGTAAAGTCTTAATGGTGCTATGTTACTCATAGGCGAAATTAAGTAAAGAGAGCGGGAAATTGTCTCTCATGCAACTGCTGAAGGATTCCTCAACCAGTCACGAAATGTCTTTAACTGAAAATTAATGATCACTAAATACATGCTTCATGAGATCTATTTGCTTGTAAGACGGTACAAAACAAAAAAGAACTCCGTGGCTTGAGTCCGCAAGCGAACTATACCGACCGAGCGACCGCCGCTTGTCGGTGAAGTTAGTGCCAACTTTAGCGGATAGAGGGTGCCGCGTGGTCAACGCAATGGATCCCAGCGGCCGTTAATTTCGACTTTCTAGACAGGAGCCTCGATTTCCTTGAAATAGCTCTCGGTTATCCTCATGAGGCTGAGTGGACCCCGTTCCAGACCCACTACTTATCAGAGAATCTTGTAGCGCAGGGAATCGAACCCGGGACCTCTAGATCTGTAGCCAGGAACTCTGGCCACTAGACCACAGTGGCGGTCTGTAATACGGTACTCTTTCTTAAAAGGTTAACGAAGTTAAAATTAAGCTTCATGTAAATCGTAGGTAACAAATTATTAGGCCAATAATTAGTCCTCAACAGGCTTCAATGACATAAGTCCATAAGTCTTTGAGAAGCTATTAGTGGATCAACTAGACAAGTTCTTCCCCAGTTCTTAAGGTACTCAAAGGTTCATTGTCTCGCTGACGCCAGTGACTCCTACTTTGAGCCAGATGAATTCAATCCACATCGTAAAACTCTATTTCTTTAATATCCTCCCATATACGCCTAGACATTCCTAGTGGATTCATTGCTTCAGTCTTTCGTATCAGAATTTTGTAAGCGTTTCTCTTCTCCCTCATGAGTACTGCATGTCCCTTGCACCCATCCTCCCCTGATTTGAGCATCCTAATAATATTTGTCGAGGAGTACAAATTATGAAGTCCCTAATTATGCAAATTACTCCACCTTCATATTACATTAATTTTGTTTCAAATATTCTCCTCAACTGTCTATTCTCAAATGCCCTCAGTCTGTGTCATTTTCTTAATAAGAGAGGCCACGTTTCACAACTATACAAAATAACAAGCCAAATTACAACTTTCTATTTTAATTTTTACGCTTTTAGATTGGAGATTAAAAATTAGATTTAAAATTAAATGCTGGCCATACGTAATACCATTAAATTCACGGTTCTTTAACCGGGAATTTAATGGTATTACGTATGGCCAGCATTTAATTTGATCTGAATGTCTTGGCGACCGCAGTTTTGTTTTATTAGCATAGCTCCTAAATAGGGGCTCTTTGTACCAAAATGAAATACGTCTCCCGGATTATATTATCACGTGTTTCAGTGACTAAGACGCGGGTTTGGATTGGTGAATCGGTTTATTGGATTTTCACTAGTCGTAACTAAAATTTCTGTTACACACTACGAGCAAGTCTTCTAATTTTTCTTCTGGTCACACTGCTAATCCCTTGGAACTTCGGGACTCAAGTGAAATCAATTCCCATTCCCGTATTCTCTCATGTCCTCTCAGCACGGACCACACACAGAAAACACAGCCCCTTTATTGTTGCATGGCGCAGACCACACTGAAAACAAGTCACGTGATAGCTATGTCACCAGTCCATTGGCGAGCTGATTGTTGCCTAGCAATGAGCTATAAACATTCGTCCTATTATTGCGTGACCTTAAACGAAAAGGCTTTTATCGCGCAGTTGCCTAGCTATGCAAGTTGCAATATAATCGACTGCTGTGTCAAATATTATCAAAATCCATTGATATTTTTATAGAAATTTAGCCACGAAAATCTGATTGGAAGGGACGGCAACGAAGATAAAATTAGATACAAGAATAATATTAAAGTTGTTGAAGAAATGGAGTTTGAGGTTGTGAGCTGGATTAATTTGTTTTTCATGAGAGGGACGAGTGGCTTTCGTGTTCCATAAAAGGCTGAAAATTTATTTTAACTAAGCGATTATGCACTCACTAAAGTAGTTTGTAAATTATTTTGGGATGTGAAATTTGCAGATGGATAATATACTCATTGTGCTTTCGCTTTAAACTTGATTTGGTTCATCGTGGTCCGTCACACTAGCACTGTTTGAAAAGATTATCAACTCCGCCCAGTGTGACCGATATTTTTTCTCTCTTTTCCATCTTTCATCCTTGACATGTTTCGGTCTGAGAGACCATCTTCAGAAGGATATCATTACAGGCGGAACTACTGTTACAACGTGATTGGTCAATATCAGTACGTACATACAATATCATCATAACGTCATGAATATAAAATTCGATCCTGCAACGACTACAGCGATATGCATGAATATATTAAAATATTTATAAATTATTATTATTATACTATTAGTCTGTTTACATGTGTGGTTTGAAAAAGGTTTTGTTAAAATTTAGAACCAATTTAGTTCGCATTCTTTATACTGCCGCTCTTTAAAGGAAGTTGAGGGTCTACAGCCTCGTGGTTCTGTTGTTTGACGAATAGGACTCTTCAGTGTCGTCCTGTTGTTCTGGCCGCGCTGTGTTTTGTGTTCGCTTCATGCACTCTGTGTATACAAGAGCAGCTTGTTGTTATACAGAATATTTGTTTATAATCTTACAGATACGATTGCATGCAAATTCGAAGCCATGATCCCAGCAGTGGCACTATCCCACCGATCATTCACCCTCTCTATAACCCACTCACTCACTCACTACGTGAAGTGCTGAAATTGAGATTCATACGCCAGATGAAGTTGCGAAATTGAGGTGTAGTGTATGTTTATTTGTGTGCAAATTTGACAACGGGGAAATTCCCTCCGTGGCTGACGGTGGGAAGCAGAATGCAGACTTCCTTCATATTTCTCGTTTAACGGACAATTGACGTTCGAACTTTTCTTACCCCATTCACGTGTATCCGGAAAATGTCCCGCATTTCCCAGTGGAATTAAGACAGAGTAAACTTGTAAAAGAAGTCTTTAACATTTAGCCTATAGTCTGAGTTAAGTTCCAGCAAACGCCTAACCTCAAGCAGCACTGTATGCACTGTCTCGGGAAAACAATAGATTATGGCCCTAACGGTGTGGGGTTTAAGGAAGTTTGTAATATTATGGTAAAAGCAATTCGTATATGAAAGTGAATTTCTGAGGAGCATACTGGAATCCATGAAGAAGAATGTACCAGAAAAATGGAGAAAAATGCATAATAAAGATTTTCAGAAAGAGTTCTATTTCGTGGGATGTAACGCCATGTAATCTAAGAGTCAACATATCTTTCGGAGGAACATATCCACTTCCATGGCTCAAGAGCAAGCCAAGCAAGAAGCGGCCCGGGTTCGATCCCGGGTCTGGTCAAGTGGGTTTTGTGGTGGACAAAGTGGCGCTGGGGCAGGTTTTATCCGAGTACTTCGGTTTCCCCTGCCAATCTTCATTCCTCCAATTTCTCCACACTCACCCTCACCTATCATCTGGGGCTGGTACAATAGGCCAGAAGTGGCCGCAGTACAAGGGACTTAGTCCCACCCCACTAGCAATAAAAAAAACACATGAAATATGCAGCAAGCAGAATGTTCCTCCGCAACATCGGTTGAATTTCAACGGGCTGCATAGCATTATATCACAGAGGACAAAACACTTCATAACTACCGCTTTGAGAACAGCAGATCCTGAAAATTTTTCATAATTTGTTATTATTTACCTAACACTTTCTGTGATTGAAGTTAGCAGAATGGGATGGCTGACTGGCCTATGCAAAGGATAGAACTCTTGGAGGAAATGAGAAATTATCTTAAGGACAGAAGCATTTGAGATGATAATATTAAAATGAATAGAGAAATAGCATACGAATCCAAGGCTCCAATTCAGCCTGGTCACGATCTGATTCAGTGGCTATGTTATGATCCCCTATCATTAAAAATACTAACATATTGGTTTACGAACTTCTTATATGGAGGCGACAGAAAAAACTCCGTGACCTGTAGTCCGCAAGCGAACTATACCGACCGAGAGACCGTCGCTTGTCGGCGAAGTTTAGTGTCAAATTTGCGGATAGAGGGTGTCGCGTGGTCAGCGCAAGGAATCCCCACGGCCGTTAATTTCGGTATTCTAGACCGGAGCCGCTATTTTCTTGAAACAGCTCCTCAATTATCCTCACTAGACTGAGTGGACTCCGTTCCACAACCACTACTTCTCATGAAATCTGGTAGCGTCGGGAATCGAACCCGGGTCCTCTGGATCTGTAGCCAGGAATTCTGACCACAAGATCACAGAGGCGGTCGGGGTGAGAGAAACGCCACTTAATTCAGAATTATGAAAAATTATATGGTAGCGTATCCTAGAGAAATGTGTAGTCGATATTTTACATTAATTTTTGCATAATTTAAAACAACATTGTGGCCACTAGAAATCTAAAGACATATTCAACGTTTAGTTTTATGGCGACTCCAAATAAACTATGATGCTAGGATTGTTACACTTTGCATGGAAGCATCATAAGCTACCTACAAACTTAGTGTGAAAGAATTTTTCTATGCATTAAAGTTAAAAGCATGGGTAGACTGAAATCCTCTAAGGTTTTTTTTTTCTGACAAAACACATCTACAATCTGTACTGCTATATATTAAATCCATTAAACTATATATTGTGAAGAGTATGACCATTTGCTAGGCAACGGCTCAGTAAACACCATCTGAAAGCCTAAATAACAACGAACAGAAGTGGAAGTCCATTTGCTAGGCAACGCCTCGCTAGCACGCTTTCCCACTGCAACGAATATTAACCAAGACATTCCTGTGACAACGTGAGAATTACAATTAACTGTTCGAGATGGTGGCCGCTATTCGGTTCTCCCAAAATTATAAAAAAGAGTTCATTTGTGAATTAAAAAGACTCATTCGTCAAAGAATTCAGAAGGCAGTTCAGTAGTTCCGTGTCCAGCTGTGGACTGCTAACGAACGGACAGCGGAAGGTGAAGAAGTGGCCGTCTCGTAAATCAGAACCGAGTCAGTCACGCAGAAGGGAAGACACTTGTAGTCCAGTAAGGAATGGAACGAGTCTTAAGGTTCGGCCACACAGAGCGCTACGTATGCTATGTTCGCTATACGCTATATCTCCCTTTATTGCCAATGTGACTGGCCACACAGACTTCCGTACGCTACGTACGCTATGCTCCCTATGTTAGCTGCGTCGCAGAGTGTACGCAGCGTACGTAGCGTACGTAGCGAACATAGCGAACAGACTCGTAGCACAGCGCTCTGTGTGGCCGAACCTTAAGGCAGTCATTTGTCGCGAGCTGTCATAACTGAGAGCAATTTTAAAGAAGTGCCAATAAATCCAATCATCTAATCCAGAACTTATAGTGGAAAATAATGAACTGAACCGAAATCCACACAACAATTTACTGTGAAGGAATATTACAGCTACCAGACTCTGCCGAAAGCAGTAAATTTGTTTGTGAGCTGGAATGTGCAGACCGACGAACACGCATGGCCTCCACGCCATGCGCTTTCTTAACGAAATTCGTGCAAAACTGTATAAACATCGAAATGGTGCATAAGAACCTGAAATTGACCTTACGTTTACTTATTCAATATGTATATGTACCATCATGTTACAGCTGTAGGATAAAATATATCTTTTGCTTCTTTCATCAACTCCCTACACCCTTTGTTCCATCCTTCCTCCTTTTCCCATTCTGTTCTTTCATCCAGTTTCTTTTCTGCACACGATCCCTGTTTCCACCCCCTGCGATGGGGAGGGGACCTCCGAACATTGTATGCTTGATTCTGCTAGCACAACGAACACTGCCAACTCATTTACATTCCCGATGCGTTCCTTCGGATTAAAGTGAGTATAGAAGGGAGAGAGAGGACGTTCTCTATTGAGACAAGAAGAAAAGGGTGTGGTACATTTTTTCAGGGGTGAACATGACACAGAAATGCGATATTTGTTATAAAGTATTATAACTCAAGTAACTAACTCAGTAAGCGGCCTCCGTAGTCTAGAGGTAACGTTCCCACCTCATGACTCGTGGTACGCGGGTTCAAACCCGGCGGAGGTCGTGGAATTTTTAAGGGCGGAAAAATTCAGGGAACAAGTCCTCCTGGAGGGACTTTAAGCTGTGGGTCCCGTGTCGTAGCTTTACGGCACGTAAAAGAACCTCATATCTCCAAAGGAGGTCACTGAGCCAAATTCAAGGACGTTTCCCGCCAAACAGTAGTCTCTAATGCCTCTGATAGATGGGGGAAGCATTATAGATACCGCCAAGCCAGTAGAGGCCGAACTCGCTGGCTCGGTCGGGACTGATAGTACGCACCAATATCGGTAGGGTATAGAGACTGGTAGAATATCATAGAAGGAAGTACAATGGACCAATACTGGTTTAAGTGCATGGGGAAACCCACCCTCTCCAATAACTAACTAACTAACTCAGTAAAGTTGAGTCCTTCAGAAGTAGACAGTCCCTCAGCTTTCAAGAATTTTCCAATAGTTAATAGAACCCGAAGGCTCGTTACCGTGTTCACAAGAGTCCACCACTGGTCCCTACCCATGGTCAGTATAATCCATTCCATATCGCCCCATCCTATTTCTATATTTTAATATTATCCTCCCACTTGGCCGCCCCATAGCTCAAGCGGTTACTCGCTGGCTTCCCATCGCGGCGGCCCGGGTTCGATCTCGGGTCTGGTCAAGTGGGATTTGTGATGGACAAAGTGGCGCTTGGGCAGGTTTTCTCCGAGTACTTCGGTTTCCTCTATCAATCTTCATTTCACCAATTGCTCCACAATCACTCTCACCTATCATCTGGGGCTGGTACAATAGGCCAGAAGTGGCCGCAGTACAAGGGACTTAGTCCCAGTCCACTAGCAATAAAAAAAAAATATCCTCCCACTTACGTCTAAATCTTTCAGTAGTCTCTTCCCTCCTGGTTTTCCCACCACACGCTCTCATGCATACTAGATGTCCTGCCCATCTCATCCTCCTTGACTTCATCATTCTAATTATATCCGACTAAGAGTACAAGTAATGAGGCTCCTAATTATGCAGTTTTCCCCAGGTTAATGCTATTTCATCCTTTTCTAGACCAAATATTCTCCTCAACACCATCTCTCAAACACCTCCCTTGATGTCAGAGACCAAATTTCACACCCATGCTAAGGTAATTAAGGTAATTAAATGAATAGCACCAAGGCGCGGTGACTTTCTGCAGCAGTTGGTGGTCACTCACATGCTGGAGGAACATGCTTCTGTTCGTATCACACACAAAGTTTAATATAATGAAAAAACTTTTGGAACATTATCCGTAGTGCTGTTTTCATTAGAAATCAAGACGATGGATAATATCTAAGAAGTAAATAATTATATTAATGTAATATCGTTACAAACGTAAATAATTCCTTCGATCTTGAACTGATTCAGTCCAGTCCATTTCAAGACACCACAACTTATTGCTCTAAGACACATTTCAACGTTACATATCACAGAGTCTTAAGGCGCATCCACATTACTCGTGCTCGTGCTCGTGCTCGTGCTCGCCAGGATTGTGCTCGTCGGGAGACTCGTCTGGCTTTTACTTGTGCTTAGAGATCTTCGTCCGCACAACTTCAGTTGCTCGCCAGGTTACGACGCGTGAGGATCCGTATATTTACTCGTACTGTGTATAGGCTGTAGTCGTATTTTAATTTACTGGCTATAGTTTTTAAATTAAAAATTTTAAATTTGCTTGTCTCCTGACTTGTCATATCGTCCACATTACTCGAGAGCATAGCGAGTCACACGAGCACGAGTAGGACGCTCCTTTAGATCTCCCAAGTGGTCTCTTGGTATGGGATTTCCAAAAAATATTCTTTAGGCAATTCTCATTTCCCCATGTGTGACACGTGCCCTGCCCATCTCATAGTTCGGTGCTGAGCTGTCAAAATGATAGACCTAATAGGAAAATGTATGAAAATTCTAGTCCTAGCACTACATTCTTTCTCTTCTTGCACTAATTATCTTCAGCATAAGCATTCCCCCTCACACAGCGCAATATGTATATTCATAAATATCGGTACTAACTGAGTGGGTTGTAACTTTGAAATGGGACTGAAATTAAATGGGACATATCAGCTGCTGGTTCATGCTGATGATGTGAATCTACTGGGTGATAACATAGAAAAAATAAAGAAAACACAGAAATTTTATTTGACGCTAGTAATGAGGTTGGTCTAGAAGTAAACACGGAGAAAACTAAGTATATGTTGCTGTCTCATCACCAGAATGCAGGGCAAAATCATGACATAAAGATAGCTAGCAAATGTTTTGAAAACATGGCACAGTTATTTTGGAAGAAAAGTAACAAACCAAAACTTGATTCATGACGAAATTAACAGGAGATTGAACTCGGGTAATGCTTGCTGCCATTCAGTCCAGAACAATTTGTCTTCTCGCCTGCTGTCTAAAAACCATAATTTTGCCTGTGGTTCTGTATGGGTACGGAACTTGGTCTCTTATATTAAGGGAGGAACATAGATCTAGGTTGCTTGAGAACAGGGTGCTTAGGAGAATATTTGGACTGAAGAAAAATGAAGTGACGGGAGATTGGGAAAAACTGCATAATGAGGAGCTTCATAACATGTACTCTTCTCCAAGTATAATTAGAATGCTGAAGTCAAGGAGGATTAGATGAGCTGAGCATGTAGCACGAATGGGAAGAAGAAGAGTCCATATACGCTGTTGGTGGAAAATCCAGAAGGAAAGAGACCACTAGGAAGATCAAGACATAGGTGGGTGGACAATAATAAAATGAATTACAGAGAGATAGGATGGGGTGATACGGACTGGACTGATCTGGCTCAGAATAGGGACCAGTGGAAGGCTCTTGTGAACACGGTAATGAAACTTCGCTTCCATAAAATATTGGGAAGTTCTTAAGTATCTGCACAATTTGTGCCTTCTCAAGAAGGGCTCAGCTCCATGAAGTTAGTTTAGTTAAGTTAAGTAAAGCTATCCCTGTAATAGGCCGTGAAGGCCCATAGGGTTGTGAGACGTTGAGGGTCCCACGTCTTTTAGACAATCGGCTCACAGATGGCGGTAAGGTTGTCAGCCTTACGAGTCGCCCTGGTACTCATTTCTGTTAGAGGCTGAGTTGGCCCCAGGGCCATAGTGAGGCTGGAAGGATTAGATCAATTGAAAAATCGAATGATCTCATCGGGAATCGAACCCGCGACCTTCTGGATTGCAGCATAATATTTCGACCAACTACGTTACCATGCGTACCCGTGCAAATAACGAGTAAGAACGTACAATAAGAAGCGGTGGTGGCGACATGTTCACCCCTTGCAAATGTGGGACTGTGTTCTCGCACAGGTGGGGGAGCAAGTCTCCTGAGGAGGTGTCATGTCGCGTGGTGGGACAGAAATAAAGCCGGGAAACTATCGCCCTCAGGATTACAGCTTAAGAACAGGTTTGGATTACATGTACCGTTACACGGCCCAAGTTATTACAAGCAAGTATTTTGCAAACCGATACTTCGCCATATTCGATTGTTGGTGTTATCATCAGCACAAAACCAGTAATAATATTAACTAACTCTAAGGAGCAGGGAAACCAAGTGGGACTGAAATTAAACGGGACACAGCAGCTGTTGGTCTCCGCCGATGATGTGAATCTACTGGGTGATAATGTAGATACCATAAAGAAAAACACATAAACTTTAATTGACGCAAGTAAAGAGGTTGGCCTAGAAGTAAACACAGAGAAAACTAAGTATATGTTACTGTCTCGTCACCAAAATGCAGGGCAAAATCATGACATAAAGATAGGAAATAGATATTATGAAAATGTGGCACAGTTCAGATATTTGGGAACAACGATAACAGATCGAAACCTGATTCAGGAGGAAATTAAGAGGCGATTGAACTCGGGTAATGCTTGCTACCATTCAGTCCAGAATCTTTTATCTTCCCGTCTGTTGTCCAAAAACATAAAAATTAGAATATACAAAACTATAATTTTGCCTGTGGTTCTGTATGGGTGTGAAACTTGGTCGCTGACATTAAGGGAGGAACATAGACTGAGGATATCTGGACCGAAGATAAATGAAGTGACAGGAGGTTAGAGAAAACTGCATAATGAGGAGCTTCATAACTTGTACTCTTCTCCAAGTATAATTAGAATGATCAAGTCAAGGAGGATAAGGTGGGCAGGTCATGTAGCGCGAATGTAGGAGACGA
>NW_019745078.1:1845555-1895647 GCF_002891405.2 Cryptotermes secundus
CTGAACATACAGTCTAGCGAAGAGAAATTGTAGGTAATGTTACGAACTAGACCCAATAGTTTCGCACATTGAGAGAAAATGTAATTGACCTGGTCATGGAAATATAGCTTAGCATCAATAAACACTCCCAGGTCTTTTACAGAATCGGTCCGGGCTATTGACGTTTGAAAAAGTTTATAATCATAGATAAGTAAGTTGGTTTTCCTGGTGAAGGATATAACTTTAGTTTTACTGATGTAATAATAATGTAATGTAATGTAATAATAATAATAATAATAATAATAATCATTGAAAACATCTACAGTCCTCTGGATTTTTTCATTAAACATAATGCCTTTCACTTTTGTTGTAGTTGTTTTAGTGCTGTGACAAGGAAAAGCAGCACTAAAACATACAGAATGAAAGTGAACGACATTAGAAAGGAAAACTTTAATAACCGCCAGAGAAAAATACAATGGAATTATTCTACGAAAGGAACTAACAACAGAAACAACGACGTGCCTAAGGGCACAGAGGACAAAGTGTACAGTGCAGTGGTCTCCCCAATAACAAAATAATGTTGCCTGATGGTGGTCCATGTGGGGCCGAAACGTGTTGCAGCGAGAACAACAATCTATATAGTTAATGACATTTTAATATATTTATCAAGAATTTTTTGGTGAATTAAATATATTTTAGCGTTCTTTATAGAAAACATTGACTTTGTTACATTACAGACGGAATGCTTTACAATTTAAAAATGGTGTCCCAATGCAACAGGATGCTGAAATATAATATAATATAATGATGATGCATTTTCCTTTTCTTAATCCTACTGAGTTACGTCATTATCATGTTACGTCTATTATTTTATTGCCTAGGATTAAATTTTCTAGTTCCAGTTTTAGTTCTAGCCTCAGTCTAGCTTTAGTTATGTACATTTTCATTGTTCGCCTATTATAGGCCACTCGCTGTTGGCAAACACTTAAATAAAATAATTTAATTATTATTATTGTCACGTGTATTAGTAACTAATAGTGCGGGTTCTGGATTCGATGAACGGGTTTATTTACTCCTTATGCTCACACCAGCAATTACACTTATTTACAGTGCTACCCCTAATTCTACACTTCATAATTCACTGTTACACACAAACACACACACACACACGTCGTCTTCCGGTAACACAATTAACAGATTAGGACAGAGGAGCAAAGAGTGACTGAAGACGAAATAGCAAGAAGACTTTATAGTGATTTTGAAGTGCTAGTTTCTGCCTTGAGATCCCTTGCTAGGAGACCACTAGTGGTGAAAACTGAGAACCCTAATGCGTATGAATGAACTGGAAAGTGTGTAACTCAGCAATAGCGCTGTAATAAGTGTAATAAGAGAACATGTAACCGAAGTCCCAATAAATCCAATCGTCAGAAACATAATCCGTTATTTTCGTCACGTGTACCACCCTACATACGACAATATTGTGATTTTCTGTTAAGGAAGTTATGGCGCATTTAATTTCCCATGAATGTCGCCATATGGATTTTGTGTTTTATTTTTTCTTTAAGAATAGGTGCCACGTCAAACTTTTGCTGAGTACCGCCGTGTTATCTGGCCTGCCTGTGTAGTGTCTATTCTGAGTGTAATAATATTGCACCTTATAGAGCACAAGCATCTTTCCACGGTTTCAAATGAAAGTACATAGAATACTTATATACAGTACTTAGTTCAGAGCCCTACAACCTAGAGGCTATTGTCATTGTTGATCTTAGAAGTTATATTTAATGTGTGTGGGGGGGGGGGGCATAGTTCTCCTACCTGCAAACAACAATCTATTCCGCCCAGCATTATGCAGTCATGAGTTGGCGCAATTCCCACCCCTTCTATGCTATGGACTTGGTACTCGTGAGTCCAATTACTCTCTCAAGTTAATATTGTAGAAGTAATTATCAGGTATACCACTGTTATATCTCGTGATATCCCTTTCTCTATACGCTGCTGTACTGATGTACAGCTTAATTTGGCACTAGTCACTCCAGACAAGTTATTATATGTGGGTGCGTGTTCACGCCAGTATAAGCTAATGTAGAGTTACCAGTAGATAACTGGTCCGCTGGGTTTCAAGTCCTACTCAGTTCGGTTGTGTGTTCTAGCGCCCTATAGGACTGCTTCCATATCTTCGCCAGGGAATAAACAGAGGTGGCTACTCTGTGTGTGGTCTGGGACCTAACGATTTGTTACTCTCCCTCTTATCTGTCTCATCCCATATTCACAATTAATTTCTCTGAGATGAACTCGTACTAAATCAATAAAATAGTTCGTTTTCTCTCCCTGGTCCCGTCAATCTACACCTGTTAGAATTAGCCTAGATAAAAACATTTGTTAAGTATGTTGTCTAGTTAATAATTTATATTAAATTTTCATTTCCTTAAACTATACTGAAAATAACAATAATATTAGTAATATAATAGTAATAATGGGAGCACGCGGTAGCGTAGTTGATTGAGGGACTATATTACAAGCGCTTTCGAATCAGGATTCGATTTTGGAATTTTCAATTGCCCTAATCCTTTCAGCCGCACTATGGACCTGGGGTCGACTCTAACAGAAATGAGTACCGGGAATCTTCCTGGAGTGTAAAGAGGGGGCGGCGCGTGAGGCTGATAACCTCACGGTCATCCCTGAAGCGATTGTCTAGAGAAAATGTGGGAGCGTCGACGTCTCACAACCCTTTGGACCTTCACGGCCTGTTACAGGGACAGCTTTACCTTTTAATAGTAATAATAAAAATTACATGTAGCAAAATCGTAATTAAGAATACAGTACCTGCTCAGCTAGCCAAGAAATTCCATATTCTCATGACAGCCAAATTCTCTTTACTGCGTACGCAAAAGCCTTGTGCCGAACCTCTCGTGGGGTTTATTTTCCGACGCTGTCAGTATCTATACTATAGCGCCGAATGATAGGATGATTGGTAAATAAAGAATTAGAAAGGATTTTCAATCAACTTAGCACCTCCTGGATATGTTCACAGCGTTACCATTATATATACCTGCTCCGTTCAACCGTATCCTAGATCAAATGAATCCAGCCCGTATCCAGTTCATTCTACTTGTGTTTCATAACACAATTCACTTTACTTCTTCGTTTAGTTACATTTTTGCTCGACAGAACAAGGCCAATTATAAAGTAAGGATGAGCAAAAATGAACACATACAAACAAAAGACAAACAAGGCAACCGTATCAGATGGAAAATAATACCCATTAGTGAAATCACGCCAGTCATTAAGCGATGAGGAAAATATTTATGTTTACATACAGTCATTCATCGTGAACACAATAATTTAATAATTATGAAAGTGAAATAAAGTTGTCTTACTGGGCTTAACTAATTGAGCACTACGCCATGAAGACTTATGGGGGATTGAATGTATAGATCTATATTTTCTTGACCTCGGCACTAGTTGGAAGTGAGTGGTCAGCTTCACGCCCCTGAAAGTGCCAATGTAAAATATTGTCAGGTTTTTTAATGACTATCGACGTGGTTTGGTTTGGAGATTGGATTTATTGACCACTTTAACACACGGCTCGTGACTACGCCCAATTATAGCGCAATCGCTGATTTCCACGCGTTACAAATCACTACAGAATACGCTAAGCCTTTTTAGTCTCCTGTGCCTTCACCAGTTGTTCCCTGGTAACGGCTTCTAACATTGGAAATTCTTCAGCTTCAGCTGTAAAACCCCCTTCCCAACAATAGTGGGGTTGTGTTCTCTGCGTGGTCCGTGCAAAGCGGTTACAAAGAAGAGTTCAGTTGAGTCCGTTCAGTGAAGTTTCGAGAGTTTCGAGACGCCAGCCTGCCAGGATATGAGCTTGGGAGCAGTGGAATTGAATTCAGTTAAGTCTTCGGAATTGGCAATTGCAGAATAATAGCAAGAAAGTTATTAGGCTGTGAAAAAGGAGACTTCGTGTGTGATTTGAAGTGACTTAAGACTGTTATAAATACGTTGCCAGGATATGACTAGTGAAGAAACTGTAAAGTGTGTAGATCAACGATAGTGGTATAATTGCCTGTAGTCCCGAGTTGAATGTATAAGGTGTCAATAAATCCAAATCCCCGTCTGTAGCCTCTGATACATGTGGCAATATTGTGTGGAAGAACTGCAACTACCTGCAATGCAACCATTGTAACTTAGGATCTAATTCGGAAACAGCTAGACAGAGGATTATGGTGGGAAATAATGGACCGTTAAAAGAATCCTCCTCTCTAAGACTGCCAATCATCTCACAAACCCTGTTGTTGTTATTATTATTATTATTACATAACAAACAAAAACAAACCCTGTGGCTTGAGTCCGCAAGCGAACTATACCGACCGAGCGACCGCTGCTTGTCGGCGAAGTTAGTGCCAACTTTAGGCGATAGAAGGTATCGCGTGGTCAGCGGAAGGAATCCCCACGGCCGTTAATTTCGTTTCTCTAGACTAGAGCCGCTATTTCCTTGAAACAGCTCCTTAATTATCCTCAAGAGGCTGAGTGGACCCCGTTCCAGACCCACTACTTCTCAGAAAATCTGGTAGCGCCGGGAATAGAACCCGGACCTCTAAATCTGTATGCAGGAACTCTAACCACTAGACCACAGATTACATAAGCCGCCGGGAAAACCCTCTTCTTCTTCTTCTTCTTCTTCTTCTGCTAGCGCTACAGTCCATGATGAAACTTGGCCTCTCTTACGATTGCACTCCACTGGTCCCGATCCTGTGACTTTCGTCTCCAATTTCTAAATCCCAGATTCTTCAGATCTTCTGCAGCTGAATCCAGCCACCTGACAGCAGGTCTGCCTACTCGTCGGGTACCCTCTGTCCAGACAATGCCAGTCGTAAATCGAAGACAAGAGTTATATTCATAGCCCATAACCATTATCCCTACACCTGTAATATGCTAGAAATAGAAATGATGTGTTTTAGTGTGAATGTACTTGTGGTTTTATTTGTTTAACATGCCGATATTAGCGAATAACGAATTGAGCCTAGTAAGCTTTCATCATAGCTCAGAAACACTGCTTGTGGGCACCGATCCTGACTCTATGATATCAGAAACAACCCTCTACATTTTTTCATATCGACAAACAGGGTTTGATTTCTAAAAGGGGCACATCTATAACAGCTCTTACCCTCGCCCAACCACACATTCTCTTCGTCACCGGAGTGCTCCTTCATTAGATAACGACGGCCGGATAGTAAAGTTGCTGCCAATGTTAACAATGTGTCGTGTTTTCATTCTGAGTCTGCCACGCCCTGTAATATTTGTTTGTTGATTTATGTAAAATCCTTTATCAACTCTATACAGGCCTATAGTTTAATGTTAAATATTAGGATGATTAGGAATGGGGACCGGCGTTGAAGAAAAGAGATCGTGAAGTATTTTAAGGTACCATCCCAGAATTCGCCTGGAGGTACGGAGGAAATCCAGAGAATGATTTAGCCAAGGCAGACGGTCTCCCAGACTCGAATCCAGGACCCTCGAATACGACGTCGGAAACCAAACTACCGTACAATGTAGTTTCTGACAAGCGTCATGGTGGCATAAAGCTTGTGCATGGGAATAACTTCGCATTACACAATATTGCGAACAAGCTAATATGAAAACTGTCATTACTGAACCCTTTTCCTCGTGCTAGAAGTCACTACTCTCAATCTCACGTGACAAGCAGTAAAAATAATTGGGAGAAGCGACGAAGTCAAAATTTTAAGTAGGAGAGCAAGTGTGAAACCAACAATCTCCCTTCCCCCTTCTCTCTTCCCGATATACTTCTCTCTCTCTCATGTTCAAGAAAAGGAAGACCATGGAACGAGATGATTTTTGCTGGGGAAATGGCTACGGAGATGATTTTTGCCGGGTCGTGTCTCCAGGGAACTTCCCATCCCCTTCTCTGCTCCGTACCCGCTCTCTGACCATTCCTCTTCCGGGGGAATCCCTTCCCTGCTGCCACCGCCTTCATTTCTAGTGTGCCCCCCCCCTCTTCCCATCACCCCTTGCTGTGATCTACTGCACTCTAGCTCTCATAACTTCATCCGACCCGATCATGGCCCACGGGGGACCGTATGACAAATGTATCCTTCCGCCAACTTCAAATTAGTTCCGGCCTCTCCGAATGACGGCGGGCGAGTGAGGGGCGGAGATCGAGTGTCGGGGAATGGGATGAAACCATATTGCTACACGTAATATAACAAATAACGTCAACTCTTGTCTTTGGTTCTCGTCTTCCCCTTTCTTTTGCAAACACGTTCTAACACTTGCCATGCTGAATGCATTATCTGTCAGACTGCACAACGGACTTCTCCAGTAGCGGCGTCTCCGTCTTTCGTAAGGGGTACTGGAACTGCCCCTTTGGCTAGCAGCACGATATCAAGATCGTATTTACAGGGACGTTGCTATGTCATCCCCCCCCCCTTCAAATGTTTCGGTGTGAATAATGTTTTATCTCACAACATTTTTACGGAAGTAAAATTTGTCGATATATGCAACACCATAGCTAATCCGTAAATTCATGTACGCAGTGATAAACTCATACAAGACTTCCGCAAAAGAGTGCCTGTATTTCAGTCCTAAATGTTCATTAAATCCGATAAGATAGAACAACAAAGAAAATTGTGACATACAAATTAGTCGTAATGTGTATTTCGGGTGTAGTTTAGTTTCTTGGGGTGGGGTGAGACTGAGTCCATTTGGTACGTCGGTCACTAATTGGCCTATTGTGGTAGCCTCGGATGATAGATGATGAGTGTGGAGCAGTCGGTGGAATGAGAATTGGAAGGGGAAACAGAAATACTCGGAGAAAACCTGCACTAGTGCCACTTTCTCTACCACAAATCTCCCATGACATGACCTAGGCTCGAACCCAGGCCGCCGAGGTCAGAAGCCGGCGACTAACCGTCTCAGTTACGGCACGACCTATTTCGGGCGTAGCTCACATACATCTAACCTGTATTTCACCTACTGACATGTTCGCTCCAGCGTGTCTTCGGTAGCTAGACATTCCGTCACTTCGTTTTAATTGTTTTAGCGACATCACTTTTGAGGTCTACGTGTTATCCTTGAACAAACTAAAAAATAAATCTAATGATTTGCTATCTGGTGAATGGGGAAGCCAAGAATTCCGTCCTCCTCTACCTACCCACTTATTCAGAGCCTTCGCACCTTACCGAAATGTGACACTATGTCATCATGTTAGAATATGATGCTAGCACATACCTCAAGAAAATTTTGTATTATGTTTAAATAGACATTGTGCTACTGAATATAGCTGTCCGGCGCAGAAAAAAAAAAGCGGACCCACCATACCTTTACCATTGAATGCACAGCACATGTTCCTAGCAGTGTCCCTATCATATCTTAGGTGTTCGTTGGGTAAACTAGGTCGCAAAATGTCATAGTTAACGCCTGTTTGCAATCCCTCACAAGTAGAAAGTTCCTTCGTCAGAAAAACGATTTTGCTCAGAATGACATGTGCAGAACTAGAGAGTGAAGACATATTCTCAATAAGTCATGGTCAAACACTGAGGTCGGACATGGCGGTGTGGTAATCATCACTAGTTCTTCGTATGGGAAATTCACAACTGAGAACTTCACGGTTGAAAACTTCACGGCTCAGAACCTTCCATACTAGAACTTCACAACTCAAAACCTCACGACTGAGAGTCTCGCGAATGAGAATTTCACGACTAATAATCTCACTACTGACAACCTCACGACTAAGGACTTCATAAATGAGGACCTCGCGACTGAGAACTTCATGACTGAGGACCTCGTGGCTAAGAACTTCATGTCTGAGGACCTCGCGACTTAGAACTTCATGACTTAGGACCTCTCAGCTTAGAAATTCATGACTGAGGACCTCGCGACTGAGAACTTCATAACTGAGGACCGCGCGACTGAGAACATCGCGACTCAGAATCTCGCAAGTGATATCTTTGTGACCGAAAATCTCACGACTGAGAATTTCATGACTTAGAAACTTATAACTGAAACCTTGAGAATGCGGCGGTTTTCCTCCATTCCCTAAAGGAGTTATCCTTATCAATTCACTGTTCAACCATTGTCAGTGATACCGAATTGGAACGAAGCATTTGTAGCTTGATTCCAGTAGCATGTCAGCTTCTCGACTATGAATTATGTGTGCGATTTCATTCCATAAAGCAGCATACAAAACTATAAACAATTAACTGACAAATCGCTGATAACGGTGGCCATGTGTTACTGAATCTCATTCGGGGCTTGGGTATATGGCCACGTTCCTTCTGGAGTTCATAGTGTCCTATGCAGGTACAAAACAAACTCCGTGCTTCCAGTCCGCAAGCTAACTATACCGACCGAGCGACCGCCGCTAATCGGGGAAGTTAGTGCCAACTGTAGCGGATAGAGCGTGTGGCGTAGTCAGCGCAACGGATCCCCACGGCCGTCAACTTCTTTTTTCTAGACCGTAGCCGCCATTTCCTTCAAATAGCTTCTCAGTTATCCTCACGAGGCTGAGTGGATCCCGTTCCAGACCCACTACTTCTCAGGAAATCTGGTAACGACCGGAATCGAACCCGGGACCTCTGCATCTGTAGCCAGGAACTCTGACCACTAGACCACAGAGGCGGTCGTCCTATGAACAGATAGAGGCCTTAAAATAGGCCGACCCTTTTTCCATGAAGTCCTACCAAATATCTAAAATGTATTAATAGTGTTAGAAGTCAATTCTGAATTGGGAGAAGGACAGGGGACCTAATCCATAAAAGGTGAAGAAGTAGGCATGTCAAGCAAATGAAATAATAAGATTTACTTTAACCATGTATTATTTGTCTATACTTACTACAGGCCTAACTCTGACCGCCAAAGCAAATGTTTTCAGTACTCTCACAATATGATCTTGTCAAAAATATTTTGCATACAACTACCATCAGAGATTAGAATATATATGGCATTTCAAATATTGCCGACGAAATTTGTCCTAACATCATAATCCCATATAACAAAATATTGTACACGAAACACTTCAAAATATGTTAACCCTTGATAATGTCCAAAATACTGCGAATGAAACTTGTAGAAATGTAACTCCTCGTCTAAAATATTTAAGATGAAACTTATTGAAATATCATAATCCCTGATATCTACATTATAACCGAAACTTATGGTAGCATCATAACCCATGATGCTGTCTAGTATACACTGAGACCTGTGAAGATGGCAAATCTATAGGTTGGTTTCCTGTCAAAGTTGACCGTTCTTTTACGCAGCTGGCATCTACACATGATCAGTCCTCTTTATTCTGGCTAGTTATCTATCGTAAATTTTTCAGGAGTTTATGCTATAATTCTGTACACACACACACACACACACACACACACACTCTGACTCTCCCTAGGTTACCAAAAAAATGGCTCCTTCTGCTATTAGTCTGAAAGGAAGATTCACCGTAACTTTGTCCCTTACATGTAGATGCTAAACACTCTGGTCCGGATTATTTGGTTTTTGGACTTCGTCTACCGTCCCTTATTATAAAGAACACAACGTTTCGGAAACTTATCTATTTCCGTCCTCGACTGCAGTGTGGGAGACGCCTACTCTCTTCGGTCCGCTAGGAAGAGCTGACCTCAATTACTGGACAACCTATGACAGTATAACTGCAGCTAAAGAAACACCCGATATTAGGCTTGATGAGTGTGTTCTTTAGGATAACGGACGATGAGCACGGTTCAAAACCATTGCCAGAACCCTTTAGAATCTACTGCTGCCCTTACATTTTTTTCTGGGGTGTGGTGAGACTGAGTTCACGTGGTAAGTCGACCACTAACGACCTATTGTACCAGCTCCGGATGATAGATGATGAGTGTGGAGCAGCCAGTGGAATTGTCAGGGGAAACCGAAGTACTCGGAGAAAATCTGCACCAGTGCCACTTTCTCTACCAGAAATCCCACATGACCTGACCTGGGCTTGAACCCGGGCCGCCGTGGTGGGAAGCTGGTGGCTAACTGCCTTAGCTATCGCACAGCCTCCTCCTGCACCTTACTTACGTTTGACAGACATTGAATTCTCATAACCAGCTGCATCATACACTTTTCTTAATGATGTAGTAGCCAAGTGGGAATTTTCTTTGGACCCATTGCTATTCATAATGATCTGCCTTCGACAGTTATTTGCCACCCGTGTCTGTAATAGACGGTATTTTTGGATTTCCCAAATAAATTACATTCACATAATTATTATATTTACATTTTCCTCCAAGAGTCTAACACATAGTGCCGTGTAGCAGAAAATTCAAGTACTTTCATTAAAGAAAATGCTATGTTCACCTCTAAGAAAAGAGACCTCATGGAGATATGTATCAGAATTTGCATTCTACGTCTCTTGTACCAGAGTTCTTACTGTACACAGAAAACACTCGATAAATCTGTATCTTGTAAAACAAAGAGAAAATCACATTTTAATTTGTACTAAATTATATATGAAAATTTTAACAACAGCGTAAATTATTCTTTATGACAAATACTGTACTTATATTGAAAGGTTATCTTTCCTTTTCTATATGTAAACCACAAAATGTACTTATTATCCACACTTAATGGATAGATTGTATAATTATTGGAGTAAAAAAAAAATATTGATAGAGTATGCCTCTTTCGTGTTAATTCGGGCACTGCCTTTTATCGCTTTTCATGATGACAGTAGGCTTATGCTCGTAACATAACAGAAGCATAAAAAGCTGCATTTGAAATGTGTTTCGATGTAGTTGGTTGAGACACTATACAACAAGTCGGAAGATCGTGGGTTCGGTACCCGATTAGGTCATTGAATTTTTCAATTGACCTAATGCTTCCAGCCCCACTATGACCCTGGGGTCGACTCAGCACACATAAAGTCCCCGTTTCACAATATAATTTCTTTTGTGCCATCTATTCTCAGTCATTTGACTGTCATCTCCAAAGTCAAAGTTACTTTACGACTGACGGTTTTTACTGCCAATCAGTTCGTCCTGGAGTCAAGCCCCTTGAGACTCACGACCAGAGACTTTTTTTCAACTTAACCGTTGCGGCCATAATCCTTACATGACATTCTCTCTGACAAGAAGATTGTTGTGCCTCTTATGAATATGCCTGGCCTTTCGTCCAATGTGCGTATCACAGTATAACTTGTTACTGGGCCGCGCCATAACTCAAGCGGTTAGTCGCTGGCTTCCAACCACGGCGGTCCGGGTTCAATCCCGGGTCTGGTTGAGTGGGATTTGTGGTGGAAAAAGTGGCGCTGGGGCAGGTTTTCTCCCAGTACTTCGGTTTCCCCTGCCAATCTTCATTCCACCAAATTCTCCATCATAATCACCCGGGGCAGGTACAATAGGCCAATCAGTGGCCGCCGTGCCGAGTGGACCCAGCTGGACTCCACCCCCCACTATGCGAAAAAAATGTTTAGCTTGTTACTGAAAATTCTTCCTTTTCCACTCTATACAAGTTCTTTGTTAGTATATGCTTTTCATAGCAGATCATGCCCATGTGTAGTTTCCATGTAATTCTCTTATCGAAGATTACACCGAGATATTTTACATGACTGATGAGGGGATAATGCAAGATGAGCTCCAGGGGCCTAAGGTCATGAGAAAAGTAGATGACCTGAGTCTTATCTTCATTAATTTTTATGTTCCAGCTCTCACACCACGTCTCAGTATCACTGAGACCTCCCTGCAGCTTTCTGAGAACATAGCCCTCTTTGCGGTCTGTCGTACATATACGAGTGCCATTAGCAAAGGGACCTAGATAGACACCAGGTCAGAATTTAGAGTTTCTTTATGACTGGCTGTTTACCGCCAATCAGTTCGTCTTAGCGACAAGTCTCTTGAGACTCACGACCAGTAATTTTATTTTCAAGCCGAACACTTGCGGTTGTAGTCCTTTTGTAACATCCCCTCTGACGAGAGGATGGGTCTGTCGTTTACAACTGCTGCTGGCCTTCACCAGCGCAGTCATTCTCAGGTCCGAGTCACGCGGGACTCATGACCACATTTTACTGTCTCAGATTCGAGACTCCCCCAACCTGGAGGGCCAGGTCCCCGTACTTATATCCCCCAGTAACTGGGTGGCCCACTTATACTCCCAGGCACTGGGTTACCTCTTCGTCGCCTCCTACGACTCGCAGGGCTACGGTGGAGGTATTCGACCCCTCTCCCACACGGGATTATACACCAGGTGTTGGCGAGTATCATTTATATACATACATGCTTGTTTGCAGAGCCGTTACTTAGCAACGGCTGTTACAGATTTGCTTATTTCGCGTCATTCCTAGCAAGGAGTCTACATGCCGCATTACTATGGAAATAAACCCATCATCATGCATTACAAAAGCAAAAGGTGCACACCACTGAGGCAAAATAAATATTTTACGAGTATATACCCTCCAGCCCACACGAAAAAGCAGGGTCTTTGTACCGCCAAATTGTGTAGTTCTACATATCATTGAATGTCAGAACAATTAAATTATGTTTCCTTGAAATAAGACTTCCTCTTTACAGGGTATATATTTAGGCGGGTAATGTGGGTTTCAGTGTAAAGTTTTATTTTTTTCAGACCACTCACCTCCATATTATGCCGAGGTCAAGAATGGTGGAGCTATACCTCTGCTCCCCCATATGTCTTCACGACACAGTCCTTAATTAATTAGGCACAGGGACAATTTTACGGAGGCCACGCAATCAAAATTTATTTATGTGGAAGCAGTAGTAATTTAATTTCCTACTATATGGGAAGAGGTCATATCAAAGTTTTTACATTGTGACAATTTGTACGACGAGGATAAGAATGTGCAATAAAAATTACCTACCTGGACACAAGATGTTCTAAAAATGTTATAGTGAAAACATTTGTTTTATCGAATGTCATTACCGGTCCTGACAGTCCTGACATCTGTGAGCTGTATGAGAAGCAGAAAATTTTACCTCTGTATGAAAAATTCAGCACATATGTCGTTTAATATTCCATAGCTTAATGACCAGAAGAAACATAAGGTAGATCAACTTGTACGCAGCATGAAGATATAATAGTGAAGCTATTATATTTACGTTGTCTATGGGTTCGACAAATATAGCACCAACATGTGTCACAACCTGTCAATGTTATAGTGATGCGTATGATATTCTCATTAAAGAAACAGTATGGCGATGGCTAGTGTTTCAAATGATGTAGTGAGTGTAATCATTTTGTTATAACCGATTTGTAAATTTTAATTAACATGTTCATTCATAATAAATACTGATTACGTAGAATTATATTTTATAAATGTTGTTTCAGGGCGCGGACGGACTTATTGCAGGTGCCAATGTGTTGACCCGGCCAGCAGAGGAGTTCGATAATGATGTAAGTACTGAAAATAATGTACTGTAGTAATTTAGTTTCTTTGTTAAGGGAATCTTCTCAGTGATATTAATAATAATTCGTTTTCTATTAAGTATGAATGTGGTAAAAATATCCGGTAGGTTTGAACCTTGTTTGTTTTTACAATAACCTCACAATCGACTGATGCATTACTGAAAGTGTTGGGTAGCTGCATAATTTGTATAATTACTTTCTCTGTTTCTTCCATTCATCATGGGAACAGATGGATCAGATTGTTTTCTACATAACTGATGAACATGTTAGAAGAAGTTAGAGGCCTCCTGGAATTAATTATGATAATAAACAATATAAAAATGACATTGTCACATTTTGTTTGTTGCGACAGCGGGTTATGTTTGAACAAGGTCCCCCCTAGGATATTTAACGATGCCTCTAGTAGCGAGACTGTATAGCATCAGATGGTAAGATGATAGAGGAATAATGATTTGGGAGGAAAGTCATTGTCTAATCAATGCACTATCCTGACATTTGCTTAGAGGGACTGAGAAAAACCACTAAAACCCTCAGTCACAGTAGCCGGTGTCCTGGCCAAGATTCTAACTAAGCAAAGCCCAAATACAAGGCATTACCTCTAGAACAACCTGTTCAGTAAACCCGCATTATTACGTCCATGTTAGTTCTTTTCTTGACATCTTCATTGTAGTAGACATTTTATTTCTGATGTTCATGATAATATTGATTTGAGTAATAACACTGTGTTGAGTTTCAAGAAACTTCCAACATTTCAGAGGAAAATAATGGCTGTCCCAACTTCTAATAAGCATAGATTCACTTTACAGATGTGGATATTCAGGAGGAAGCAATTTCAGTCAATGAAATGTGATCTCCTCTAATGTTTGGCAAATGACCAGATAAATTGGGTGGATAATTGTTACAGAGGTGTATTTTCTATAGAGAAATTATGTATATAGCATATAACGTAGGTTCAATTTCAATTAATGTTTTGTGTTAAAAGTAGATAACTTTTTCTTGCATATGGCAGCCAGTTTTGTATAAGATTATGCAGAGAGATGAAAATTATTTATTTGAAACTATTGTTATGGACTGAGATGCTGAAATAACACCCATATGTAAAATTTATCAAATTTCAATACAGATTTACTTTAGGCATGATACTGCATTTATCGTATTGTATTGTATTGTATTTATATTTGTTCAAGAAATCCAAAAAANATCACTATCCAGACATGTGTATGAAATGATTGTGCCGCTGTTGTTTATTTGTGGAATTGATGATATTTGATTGTCAGTTACATATATGAGTTAGAAAAATAACTATCTCCAATCATCTGTTGAAATTTCAGTGAGATTGTACTAATTCCCCCCTCCCCTTTGTGTGTGTGTGTGTGTGTGTGTGTGTGTGTGCGCGTGTGCATGTTCAAGATGTAATAAAATGTACATGTTGGATATGAAAGTAATTTTATTTGCTTACAGCCATCAGTTGAAGCTTTGTGGGCTATGAAGGCTTTAGAACATGCAGAAGTGTACTTCAATGTAAGTATTCAAATACTATATGAATTTTAATGTGTACAGAATTTTACAGGGGGATGCTACAAAATGGAAGGTCACGGGTTCAAGTCCCAATGAGGTCATTGAATTTTCTTCAGTTGACCTAAACCTTCCAGCCACACTATGTCCCTGGGGTCAACTCAGCCTCTAACAGAAATGAGTTCCCAGGAATTAATTAAATAATTTTCCTGGGGAGTAAAGTGCAGCTGGCACGTAAGGCTCACAACCTTACCACCATTTCTGAGCTGATGATACAGTCATCAATGACAACCCTATGGGCCTTCATAGCCTCTTACAGGGATAGCTTTACTTTTACTTTACTTTACAGAATTTTACAAGATGAAAAATTTGCCATTAACCAGGTGTTGAGTAATTTTGTTTTGACCATTATATATGTACACTTGCATTTGTTTGGAGGTAGGAAATTTACTTGTGTGATGAAGCAAATTGAGACTGTATACTGTGATGGGATCTCTTAGCTATAAAATAAATAAAACCGAGTTGGACATAAATATTGGCCAAATTGCTCCAGCCATGGCAGTGCAAAGGTAACTGGTAATCTTATACAGAAAAATGATATGATATTCTTATTAATTTATAATTGTATGATGGAAATAGTGATTGTAATAGATTGGTTGCTGTGTCATGGACTGAATTTCATTCTTAATAAGATCAAAAATTTCTGACGATGGTACATTAGTACAAATATTATGTTTTTGGACATTATTCATCATCCTATCTTTATCCAAAGACACCATCATGTTTATTTTTTCAAAATACAATTGTTTCAGAGACTGGAGTGTATCTCTTTCTTCAGGTAAAACCTACCAGAAAAAAATGACAGACTGTTGGAAAGGCTTTCATTAAATGATTTTCAGAGATACGTCCTGGCATGCAGCACTGTGTACGTGCCCAGGGGAATTACTTTAAAGGAGATAACTTGTAACATACTTAACAATAGATATTTTTATGATAACAGTCTTATTATTTAATAGCCACATCTCGTGTGTATGGTTGTGAATAGCACCAGGGCACTCACTGGACTGAGATGTACCAGAGCGTATGGGGTTACTGGGATTGATTAAAAAAGTTGAGTTGCTATAGATTTTTGTCATCACTAGAATCACTCACTATACAAGGTCATCATGTAGAGGTGCCAACTGTTTGTATATAGGCTGAAACAAAATAAGTATATTGATTCATTTATTAAGTTCTAAACATTGCAGAGTGGGAACATGATAGAACATTTTCAGACGAATGCAGATGTACACAGTGTTAACACAAGACACAAACACTATCTTCATAAACCAATTGCTTCCAGAAAAGCGCATATTATGCTGGGATCAACATTTTTAATAACCTGCCATCTGATGTCAAAGGTCTTATGAATGAAAAGGCATGATTTAAAATAGCACTGAAACGATACTTAAATAGACATTCATTTTACTCTGCTGATGAATACCTATTGTCTAGAAAATAACTTATGTATCTTTAAATAGCCTTGTGTGTAGTCACTGTGTATTCTTGGTTTCTCTTGTGTGAGAACTCCCATTGGGTCTGTACATATGTTTTGTATTTATATGACATAATCCACGTCCTACAGTCATTTTGACTAACTTTGAATCCATGGAATGCAATGCAATGTAATGTAATGTAATATGGAAAGAGGTAATTGTGTCCTGTTTCAAGGTGTAAATCCAACATTCACTTGAGAGATTGAGGAACTTCACTAAAAACCTTGACTTTCATATCTGTAACATCCTGAATACAAGTCTAGAGCATTACCACAGCACTAAGTTACTAATTAATAAACATTTGTATTTCATCATGTAGTGTACCTGCCTTAGCAGTGAGTCATAATCACTTTGTTTCCAGTGATAGTTGTGAAGAACTATGTTTTACATTATGAAGCTTCTTAAGATCCATTAAAAACATTATTTTAGATCTGCCTTTGCATCTGTTTATTTTAAATTGGTTCATGATATGGTGAAAGAGTGTTTTTAATCATGTTACAGATTTTGTGTTCAGTTGATCCAAAACTACTCAAGCTTACTCCTCACGATGACAATATCTATAAAACTTTCCGGGAAGAATTCCCAGATCTCAAGGTGGATATATTGGATGAAGAGGGGTTAAAAAGCTTCGAAGCAAAGCAGGTACCTTATTTTCAATATCTTCCCATTCTTTAATCTGTTACACGAGTGTACAGTATGTGTTTATTTACAGGCAGAATTTTGCTTCCAAATGGCATCTTTTATTTACAGTAAAGCCCATGTATTTTAATCACTTCTCTTCATAGAAAGAGACAGCTAATTTACAAATAAGTGTGAATGTTAACAATTGATACTGGGTTTTATTTTCTAACACTTCTACATCAATTTACGGCTTATAGAGGCTTTTTTCGTATACAGCTGTAATGCTATCAGTTGTGTTTAACCCTTTCTGGTCATATGTTGATATATAATCGACATGATGACCGTGCTTCCACAGACAAATGTCAATATATGGTCGACAGTTTCTTTCGCGTTTCTCCGGTCATATGTTGCTATTGACCACTGTACTCTGTGCCCGTTCTTTCATGAATGTTTTGTCAGCCTTCTGCCATCTGGAAGTCATTATTTGAACTTCTTGAGGAACGAATGCAATTACATGTTACAGCATGTCACAGTTTAGTAATATGCTTTTACATTTGGCTGAACCTTGGCCTTCTGGATTGAAACTGGGATATAATCCCTTCCATGATGTAGATGAAGAATCTAGTAGTGATATGTTAAGCAAAGAACTTGATATTGACTTTGATGATGAGATGTATTTGGAAATTGAAGGAGAAACTGTAAGTGAAGAAGTGAGTAACTAGATGCTGGAAAATTAGAGTGAGAATGAAACAAATGTTGTTGCGTGTTGATGGGTGGGAAGACATGACAATGCGCGACAAAAACCCAAGGCACACACATTTAATAAAAATGCAGGGCCGCAATTTAACCTTCTGCGAGATGCCGAGCCCATAGATTATTTTATTTTATTTTTCAGTTATGGGGTTTTGAATACCACTATTATAGAGACAAACAGGTACGTGAGACGCAATATTGCCAAACTTCAGCTAAGCCTGTGGTCTATTTGGAATAGGTGGTCTGATGTGTCTGTTCCTGAAGTGAAGTTGATTTTAGGTCTATTTATAAATATGGGCCTAATCCCATTATACGACATAAAAGACTACTGGTCTAATGAGAAGAAAACAAATAACATTTTTTGGTGGTGTAATGTCCAGAGATAACTCTCTACAGATATTTTGGATGATGAGTGTGGGAAAATGATACCACCAAAGGAAGCAATCGGACCATCAAAAGAATAAAGAAAGTACATGTGGTAATAGAACATGTAGAGAAATGGTTTCAGAAAAATGTTGTACCAGGTAAAAGCATTGCAATAGGTGAATCAACCGTTGGGTTCAAGTTGGTATAGTGACTGCCTACAGGCTGGATGACTGAAGGGTCAGAGTTCGAGTCAAAGTAGGGTCAAGAATTTTCTCTTCTCCACTTTGTCCAAACCAGCTCTGTGGCCCACCTAGCCTCCTATCCAGTGGGTACCGGGGGTAAAATGGCAGGAGCGTGAAGCTGACCACTCATCTCCAGCTAGTGCTGAGGTCAAGAAAATGTGGATCTATACATCCACTCCCCCATCCGCCTTCATGGCATAGTGCTTAATTAGTTAAGTACAGGGCTAACTTTACCTTTTTTTACCTTTATAACCCAAGAAACCAACAAAGTGGGGTATCAGATTATTTGTATTAGCTGAAAGTGATACTGGTTATGTTCACAGTATAATTTCAAATTACAGGTAACTTAGAGGCAACGAGTATAACTTGCCATGCTATGAAAAGATGTTCATTTCAAGAGTAGTTCTTTCCTTAATGGGCAGACCAGGACTCAGTGTATCTAGTACTGAAGACTACCACCTTTTCACTGACCAGTATTATAGTAACGTTGAGTTGGCCCACGAATTGGACAATTTTTGGACCCTTTTTTTTTTTTTTTGCCCTTGTTGCACCAATTTTAGGGCAAAATGCTTCATTTAGTGGCTCGACAGGCATTTAAAAAACCTTGACATCCTAGCTGCAGAAAGTTTTCCAAACGCAACAACTGGAAAGGGTTAGATGTACTCTCTCTCTCTCTCTCTCTCTCTCTCTCTCTCTCTCTGCACATGCATGTGGGTGTGTGACGCAGTTGGGGAGGGAGGGAGAAGTTTGTCCTTTCATCAGTTATTCTTAAATTTGTCTGCTGTCATTCTAAAGATTAGTTACTTTCAAAGACAAAAATATATCAGAACTGGACTGATTCTTCAGCCTGTTCTTGCTGTCTTTATCCCAAGCAGAACGCCCCAGAGTAATAAGAGATGTGGGGAACAGAAGGAAGTCCAGATGCTGTCCAGTCAACTTAAACCTGAAAACATCTTATCTAGAAAATCGTGAATAGTGAGTGCAGAATTTGGTGTTGCTCCTCAGTACTGGAACATCTGCAAGAACATCTGCAGTATTTAGATACACATTTCACCTGTCACATTGCCATAAAATAAATATAAATCTGTTTACTCCATACCATCATTCATACCATGATATGTCACATGAATCATAGAGACATCTCTGCTCATTGATGGTATTTGCTGAGATTAATTGTGCATCACATTATGATTGGCATGAAATATTACCTAAACTTGATAACAGCCAAAAGAAAAACATGCTGTATGCACAATTTGCAGAACTTTTAACATGCTGTTTCTTCACTATGTAGTATTTAACCTTCTGGGGTGATTCAGTGAAAACTGCAAAAGTTGCATATTATTTGTTTTAGTCACATAATGAGCAATATATATAATCATTAGTACAAATATTATGTTTCTGGACATTATCCATCATCCTGTCTTCATCTAAAAACACCGTCCTGTTTATTTTTCAAAACATAATGTTTCCGAGACCGGATTCTGTCTCTGTCTTCAGGTAAACCCCACTCAGTTGGGCCCAATCGATAGAGCTAGTCCCTATCTCTAGAGATAGGATAGGGACAGATGTGTATACATGTACGATATGAAATTACAAATATTATTTTGCAATGACAATTGAGATTTTAATTTTAAGTTGGACTTGGTAGGGGGGTTGTTTTTCATTTTTAAGAAGTGATTAGTAAATTTGTATTGGTAACCTAAAAACCAGCAGTAAATCCATTACTCATAACAGTGCTCATATATGTCCTTTATCAGAATTGAGAATCTTTCATAATCTTTGTATGAGGTGTGGCGAGAAAGTTCCAGGAATTATTTTATAAGTTAAAACCCACTTTACCTATTAACTGCTCTTGCTTCATTTGAAGTAGTTCCCTTTGTCAGCATTTCCAAATCGCACATGCTGATATTGCTTTTACTGTGTGAAATATGCTGCTGGACTTCCTCCAATGCTCCAAAATGCATCCCTCGGAGCAAAGATATAGTTGGAAACAGAATCAGGTCACACAGAGCCAAATCAGGAGAGAAGGGAGGATGTTTGATCAGAAGGATCTGTTTTTGAATCAAAAATTGCCTCACCTATATACCACAGCATGAGCGAGTGAGTGTTTTTTTGTTGCAGCACCCACCCATATGTTTGATGAACACACTATTCATGCATGCCCAGTTCTTTGGCTCTCATTCTGATAGTTGTTCTTTAGTGAGTACAAAGAAGTCACTCCAATTCTTCAGTGTATTTATGGGTTTTCGTTATTTTCAGCTGACCCAATTGAAAATCATCATTGACAGCTTCTCTTCCTTCTGAAAATCATGTAACTTGAAAACTCATCCTTTCATATTGCAGACTCGCCATAAACTTCTAACAATTTGTAACTTTTGGTGGTTGTTTTCTTCAGTTTCATTAGAAATTTGAGATTAATGCATGCCTTAAAATAATTATCAGGCAAATGTATATAATTGAAGCACAAACCACATTTATTAATTTTGTGAGACATGGTAAATGCATAGGACACAACTGCTCAAATACCAGCGTGGCCTAATGAGTCTGAATTTTCTAGTCACACCTTGTATTAACGCTTAAGAAAGATTTACAGTTGGTGCTCAGTTCACATTCATTTGTTACATTTGAATTGCAGAAATGGAGACCATTCTGTGAAAAGTTTAAAGATGTTGTGGAAGACTACAGTTTCGGAACTCTCCTCCGATTAGATCACAGTGGAGAATACTCAGAACACAATAGCATCCTTGTCACTAGAATACAGTTTTATGCTATTGAACTGTCGCGTAACAGAGAAGGACTTAATGACTGTATTCGAAGCAAATTTAAGCCTCGAAAATCATCCAAGAATCAGTGAACATGAAGTGAGTTAAAATGGGTGCTGGAACTACACGCAGATCTGGAATTAACCAGACTTTCCATGTTCAGCCTCTTTTTGTCATTTGTGCATGGTTGCTCTGTGGCCAGTGAGCACAGACAGTGTCTCGTAATGGACTAAATGCCATATAACTACTACTTATCTCATTGCTCCAATCTGTACTCATATATTAGTCACAATTCTAAGGACATACATTTTTATAAATGGAATTTTTTTGTCGAAGAATAAGTACCATTAATTTGTGTATTACCAAACCTAGTGGTACATACTATGAAACGATTATCACACTGTTACATGAACATTTTTACATGTACAAGAAAGATCTGTCACAGATAAGCAGAACATGTTGAAATTATTTTTCATTACAGTTCCATTTCAGCATATGTGTGTGTGATAAATTACATTCATTATAAAATCAGTTACATCAGCAAAATTATATCATGGCAAGCTTAGAAGAACTTGCCTGTTTGGGTCAGTGCAACAGAAGAGAAACTGTTAAAACCCAACAGCCTTTATAAGCATAGCCAACTCCATAAGAAATTCTAATCTGCAGAAATGTAGGTCTTGTGGATCAGAATAACAAAATTGAGGTATGTTATGTTAGCCAATTACAGTGTGATAATACAACATACAAGCAACTTTTGGGTCCTGAATTATGCATGACCAGGAATGAGAATGGAATCATAATTAGAGGTAGAGATCAGAATGAAAGTACATGAAAATGTCCATGGAGCAAAATTTAGAGAATCTCTGACTTCTTTATATTCTTCTACAGCTCTGAACTCCTACGGCAAACTCTGGGCCAAACATGCCGTATTAGGAATTTTTGGTATGAATTTTGGATTCTGTCTAGGATATCTTTTGAGGTAGTAACTGAAGATGTTTCATAGCATATTTTCAGAAGAAATATGACTATTTTTTAACATAGCATCTCTATAAGTATTCAGATGGTGATGATATGCATAACACTCCTGAAGATTTATTGCTTGAGCTGTGATAAGGAGCAGTTTACTTGAAAAGTTTTGCTGCAACACTGCCTGATCTAAAATACACTAGCAACAATTTGTATCAATTATAACTGGTAAAAAAATTTTCCCCCTGTTATCCATTGGTGTTACCCATCTTTTGACATGCTTTTGGATAATGTTTTTGCTGGGCCATCTGTTGTTTGGATGTATTAATAACACTGCTTTGTTCTTAATTCTGAGTGCCAGGTGTTTCCTGTACCAACTGTCATCATTCACAAGACTTCCTGATGGTCTTCCTGGCATAATTTTCAGAGAAGTCAGGATTCAAATTTTTGAACTCTCAGAACATTTCTATACACAGGAATGTGATCAGTGAAGAACCAGTAGCACAAAATAAACAAAGAAGGAAGATAGAGAACTATTCAGGACTCTAATTTCAAATTGCTCTCTGGGGAATGAGCTTCAGTTGTGGCCAGTTTTTATATGCTGGATATGTAGCCTAATATCATACATGTTTGTGTGTAACCCACAACCACCCTATACTCCAAGTGATGTAAATTGCTGAGCTTATAAACAGAGGCACTGCTTGCATGCATATGATGTTTGTATGTTAAATTATTGCATGACATTGCATCATTGAAGCTTTGAATGAACAATGGTAGGGAGATTACTGATGATTAATCATAGCAGAAGTTGGAGAAAGCATGTTTGGCCTCTTTTAAGAGATAGTGGGGAAAACTGAAAAATTTTGAGCAGGATATCATTTCCAGCTGGGATTCAACATGGGTACCTCCTGAATTACAAACAAGGGCTTAAATGTTGATTTTGATATTGTAACAGGAATGATACCATATAAACAAGTTCAGAATTTATCTTTCTTTTTTCTTTTCTTTTTTCTTTTCTTTTTTCATAGGGTTGTTTAATTGTTTATGGGTGTTTATGGTGCTCTTTATAGACTTTTGTAATGCCTGGATTGATGTTCTGATAAATCGGAGGATAGCACTGTCACGAGATATGTAAATGTTACATGTGCAGATTTTGAAAGACTAACTCTAAAAAGCAGACTTCTTCAGAAGCTAATAGATGGTTGAATGGTATTACAATTTAATAAAAAAAAAAGTGGCACTGGGGAACATACAGATACATCACTTTGGCTTCACTGTTAAAGTATATGAACAAAATTTGTTTTAATAAATATTTCCATTTGTCTCCATTTCTGTTTTAATTTCTTTTTCCTGTCCAAAATACTTTGGGTCTGAAATGGGAACAAGCATTATGATGCTATATAAAGTAAAAATTAAGTGATATTTGTGTAATTAATGTCCTCACATCACTGCATAATCTGTAGCTTCTGTGTATATTCATTGTCAGGTACCGTAGGATCTGCTGTGAAATCCAACCCAAATATCACAGGTATGATAGTAGTCTCCTTCCAGATTGATGCCCCATGTTAATGGTACTGTCACAGTAAAGTAAAGGTATCCCTGTAACAGGTCACGAAGACTCGTAGGATTGTGAGAAGTCAAGGCTCCCACATTTTCTAGGCAATTGGCTCACAGACAGTGATAATGCTGTCGATTTAAGCGCCGGCNAAAAAACCATGCAGTAAGCCCAGAACCACAACACCAAACAAAGATGATTCCTGGTACCTATTTCTGTTAGAGGCTAAGTCAACCCCAGGGCCATAGTGCAGCTGCACGAATTAGGTAAACTGAAAAAAAATTCACCTCATCAAGACTTGAACCCAAGATTGATTTTCAGCCATAAGGAAGCTTGGTTTGCATAGTTAATAAATGGATTTTTCCTTGTAATCTGTAAACCTTTTGTCATTCCCACATTTAGGCCTAATATTAAACTTCAAAGAATCATGATAAGTTTGTGTACATTATGGAGTAAAGCCTTTCCACTCCTGCTGTAAATACATTTTGGAGGACTGCTACAGTTATTGGAAAGCATTTGAGTGTACTCAAGTGTATACACATTTTGTTACTATTTATTTCATCCCCTCGTTGGTGTCTCCACCTTCTCGTGATGAGGGGGTTTGAGTATGCCAAGGACCCTGAGAGCTATACCAGTGGTAGCGTAGCTACTGGCAGGGCCTCCCTTGCTGGACAGGTCAAAGGGTAGGCATCAGATGAAGAGACACCAAAAACTGATGCCGGAAGCAGCGTCATCAGTAGCGACTTGAAGCACAGAGCAAATGATGCTCGAGATGGTTCAAGTTCGTATAGCAAAAGGCGTGACCAGAGTGGTTTGAACGGCTGCTGTACTGCGATGTGGAAAGCAAATGGAAAAACTACCACATTATCACTTTTCCTGGGTAGTCTCTTTCCAAAAGCAATACCATGTAACCGTATAAACTGGACCAAATTAATGCAGATCCTAAAGGAAACAGGTATCAATTGGCGTGAAAGAAGATTGATCAACAAATTGTACATGGATCAGAAAGTTAGAGTATGACTGGACAGAGGGGAGACAAGAAGTGTGCAGATTGGAAGAGGAGTGTGACAAGGATGCTGTTTATCACCAATTCTGTTCAACTTGTACAGCGAATGCCTTACCAAGGAAGCTCTGGATGGGCTCAGAGACTTCAAAATAGGAGGGCAAATTATTCAAACTGTGAAATATGCAGATGACCTGGTGTTAATGGCTAAGGAAGAAACTGTGCTACAGGGCATGATTGATAGACTAATTGAAACTGGAAGGTGCTATTGAAATGTTTTAAATATTTGGGTTGTTGTGCAGTGAAGGCCAACTCCTGGTAATATGTTAACAGAGTATTAACTTTTTGTATTTTAGGGAAAAATATTGGTTGGAATAGATTTAGTCTTGGGAAATACTTGTAAGATGTACGAAAGTGGATGTAAGAAGGGTTAAACAACTTAAAGGAATTTCTGCATATGGACTTAGATGGACAATGGTTTGCCACGCGGGAATGCCCAGTCAGCAGAATGACATTGAAGGTACCTCGAAATGCTAACTTTGCAGAAGCTACACTTGAGCAAGATGGGNACTGTCATTTGAAGGAGAAAGCTCTAGATCGCATTAACTGGAGGAATTGCTTTGGAAGAGACCGTGGACCTGTCGTCTGACAGATTACTGATGATGATGATGGTCTTAAAAATATACACAGGCCATTTTACAACGTCCACTTCAACTCTTAAAAGGAGATGCAGGGATTATATGCAATACAATGTAAACTTTTTTGCTTACAAAAATTCTGTACATGTATTTTCTTACAATAGATACAACATAATTCATATATGTTCACCTTTTTATGTTTTTTATGTAAGATTCACTGTTTTAATACAATTTAGCAACTGATTTTTAGATACAAGTTCCTAATTTTAGAACAGCAAAATGATTACACTTCAATCAATTACAAACCGATAAAAATTCACAATTTTACATGTGTGGCTTAAAAATAAAACTTAAAACTAGGAATGCATAATGATCTGTATATACCTCACAAATATTTGATTTCTACATCTTGTTGCTCCCCACAAAGAACTAATATGGTAGAGCACATGCTCTTTGCTCCCTTATTCCTCAAAGGCTTTACTAAAAGTCTGTTTCCACTTCATATTATTTCATACTTAACCTTTTCCAATAAGCAGATCAGTAATATGTGTTAACATTTCAAGCTTTGTCCCAGTACTTGATAAACATGTACTTCAATCTTAAATATGTATATCACTAAGTTACAACAGACTTCACTTCAACCATGCCAATGAAATATTTTTATAGAATAAATGAATACATGCAACAATCAGTAAAATCTAAATTCCTAGAATACGTATGGAAAGAAGGTAGTTCAGATCTTACGGACACTGAGAAAATGTACTTATTATTGGAGAAATAAGACTAGAAATGAAGTTAAATGTTTTCAAAAGATAGTAAACTTTAATAGGTAAGGTAAAAGTAAAGCTATCCCTGTAACAGGCCATGGAGGCCCATAGGGTTGTGAGATGTCGAGGCCCCACATTTTATAGACAGGTGGGTTATAGATGGTGGCGAGGTTGTCAGCATTGCACGCCAACCGTCCTTTACCCCAAGGAAGATTCCTGGTACACATTTCTGTTGGAGGCTGAGTATGTAGACCCCAGGGCCATAGTGCAGCTGGAAGGATTAGGTCAATTGAAGAATCCAGTGATCTCAGCAGGACTCGAACCCACGACCTTCTGGTTTGTAGCATAGTGCCTCAACCAACTATGCTACCACGTGTTCCCAACAAACTTTAATAGTATCTTTTAAATTCTGTAAGAGGACCCCTTAACAAATCTGAATGAAACTGATGCATCACAAACAGAATGCTGTAAATATCATCAAAATTATGAACAAATGTTAAATTCTATAAGGCACAATTCTACTTTGATTTTCAGACATAGTTTTGATACAACAATTCTGTCGGTGTGGCAATGAAGAATATTGCCTCTATTAGCTCAGACTTTCCACAGATTTTGCATCAGAAATTTAAATAAGTTGTAGCACCTCTTTTCCATAAATTGATATTGTTTTGCAACAATGAGAGATGACTGCTAGAAAGAGAGAAGCTATGGTCTTTATGCGAAGAATTGCAATTTTACGTAGGTCATACCGAAAGTCATGAGCAACTTTTTATTTGCATGCAACCTGGGAACAGCAGACAAAAGAGAGTAGGGTGGTAGGTGGAACCAGCTGTTGTGTTAACCTTGAGTGTCTTGTGATGTCAATAGCTTGCATCACGTCACTACTAACAAAATGGCCGACAACCATATGTCATTTTGCCAGCGTGCTGTCATCGAATTTCTTGTGACAGAGGAAATCCCTGCTGCAGAAATTCACCAGAGACTTCATCGTGCTTATGGAAGTGTGTGCACGGGTGCAAGCATTGTTCAGAGATGGGTGAAACATTTTAAAGATGGGAACACCAGCATCAAAGATGAGCCTTAAAGCGGTCGTCCTTTAACAGCCTCAACTGAACACAACAAGGAAAGAGTGGATGAGATCATTCAAGATGACAGGCGTATGACTGTGGACACAATAGCCCAAAAACTTGGAACAGGGCAAAGTGCAGTACAGGAGATGATTGGAAGCTTGGGCTATAGGAAAGTTTGTGCTTGTTGGGTCCCGCGGTTATTGACCGAAGACCACAAAGGTCAGCGAAAAGCCATCACCTCAGAACTGCTGCAGAGATATCGACACGAAGGCAATAATTTTTTGCTCTGTATTGTGACAGGTGACGAAAGCTGGTTTCATCATTTCGAGCCTGAAATGAAACAGTAGAGTATGGAATGGCACCATTTGCATTCTCCATCAAAAAAGAAAGCAAAGACAGTGCCATTAGCTGTGAAAGTGATGGGCACAGTCTTCTGGGATGCAGAGGGTTTCATTCTGGCCGAATTCCTGGAACCTGGGCAAACCATCAATGCTGCTTGTTATGTGCAGATGCTGCACAAGCTCCGTTGTGCATTGTGCGATAAACGTCTGGGATGAAACATCTTCCTGCATGATAACACTTGCCTCACATTGGAAGCAATTGCAAAGATGGGTGGGAAGTTCTTTCACACCCCTCCTATAGCCCTGATCTGGCACCCTCTGACTACCACCTTTTCAGATTTGTGAAGGATCAGCTGCGTGGACAATGTTTTGAGACAAGGGAGGCAATTCAGAAAGCAGTGTATCAGTGGAATAGAATCTTACAGAAGGGAAATTTTCAAACTCTCAACACTGGGAGAAATGTGTACAAAAAAGTGGCAATTATGTGGAAAAATAAAGAAAGGTCTATAGATTTAGGTGGTGTATTTGGTTTGTCAATAATAAAGCATGTTACTTTACAAAAAATTGTCGCTCATGACTTTCAGTACAACCCTATTTTATAAACCATCATTATCTTTCGCTGTTGTAGGAACTCTGACATGAATTTCATGTTTTAACTGTTTCTTAAGGCTCCTGCAGGAATGATTTCAGCACTCTGTTAGTAGTATGCTGAATTAAATAATTCTTCATGTTCTGCCTAGCCATGAAGAAAAATAAAGGATATTCACATACAAAAATTGACCTGTGCAGCAAGGAAGGTATAATATTGTGAGGGGTTAAAATATGTTTCAGTTGTAACACACAATAACATGATCATCAGTGGAGTGAGTAATACTGATCTTGGAATATTTTAGAAATGCTAAAATCAAATTCAAATTCGTTTTTACCATTTTTGATATAATATGAGCTTCTGTCACTCAGATGAGAATCAGTTTCACTTCCATAAATCAGATTTGTCACTTTTCTCAGCAGAAAAACGTTCCAAAAACTTTGACATTGAATACCCTACCACACTGTTTTTTTTTCTTCTGGATGAAATTACTGTCCCTACTAAAATGACATTAATTTTTAATATGCATCCGAACAAATCCTCTATTTTCATTTATCTTCTTTGTTTATGTCTAGTATGCCCAAAAACCTTTCTACTTTGCATGCATTTTCATCCAACATTTATATTTCTAACATAGAGGGATAAAAAATAATTTATCATTCTACATAAACACAAAGCTATGATGGTGAATGAGTGTATGAGAGACATACAAAAATAACTGGAAGTTTCTTGTAAGATCACGCTCCAGTCATTCTGGACTTAGGGCAGTTAGAAGGGGTACTTTGTAAATCTCTGAAGAACATGTTAACATAGCTACATCAGCTCTTTTAATACATATGAATTCATTTAATGGAAAAAAAATTGTAAGTCAGGACCATGGTCAGATAATACCAGTCTTCAGCATATTTAAGGCGGAGGGAAGAAGAAAATATTGTTATGTGTATGAGTGACTGTAGATGTGGTTTGGATTTATTGAATGCTTACAGAACGTAACTACAAGTAACTCTACCGCTGTTACTATTTCACACTACAATTCATTACAGCAGTCTACTATGTGTTTGCCAGTCATCCATTAACGGCTTCAAATGCCATAGACTCTTCAGCTTCTGTGTTCACGCCCTTGCTGACCAGTGACTCACAACTAACTAAACTCCAGATTCGCCCTGCTTATAACACCTTGGCATGGACTGCATAGAAAACACTGCTTCCAACAGTTCTTCTAATGTTGCATCACAGCCACTGCAGAGTGCTTCCACAGACGAATGTCAATATATGACCGACAAAGTTTCTTTCGCATTTTTCTGGTCATATATTGATCACATGTCGCTACTGGCCACTGTATTCCATGCCAGTGTTTTGTCTGCCTTCTTCTGCCACCTGGAAGGCCTTGTTTGAACTTCTTGAGGAACGAATGCAATTACATACTACGGCACGTCACAGGTTAGTAGTATGCTTTTACACTTGGCTGAACCTCGGCCTTCTGGGATATGGATAAAGAATTTAGTAGTGATATGTTAAGCAGAGAATTCGATATTTACTTTGATGATGAGATGGATTTGGAAATTGAAGAAGAAATTCTAAGTGAAGAAACAAGCTTCAAAATGTCAGAAAGTGAGTGTGGCAGTGAAAAAAGTGTTGATGGATGACAAGAAACCCAAGGAATACAAATTTACTAAAAACACAGGGCCATAAATTAACCTTCTGCCAGATTCCAAGCCCATGGATTATTTTATTTTATTTTTCAGTGATGGGGTTTTGAATAACAGTATTATAGACACAAACAGGTACACGAGAGACAAAATTGTGGAACATCGGCTAAGACTCTGTGGTCCATTTGGAGTAGGTGGTCTGACATGTCTGTTACTGAAGTGAAGTTGTTTTTAGGTCTGATTATATATATGGGCCTAATCCCATTACATGACATAAAATACTGCTGGTCTAGCAAGAGGAAAGCACAGATAAATTTAGTTACTATAGGATTCTGACGATGGTGTATAACACACTGATATATTGGGTTTTTGGACTTTATCCATCGTCCTGGTTTTTAAGATAACTAATAAAAACNTAGCAAGAGGAAAGCACAGATAAATTTTTTGGTGACATAATGTCGCATTTTACAGATAATTTGGATGATGCATGTGGGGAAATGATACCACTGAAGAAAGCAATCAGACCATCAAGAGAACAAAGGAAGTACATGGGGTGACAGAACATATAAACAGTTCCAGAAAAATTTTGTGCCATGTAAAAGCATTGCAGTAGATGACTCAATGGTTGGGTTCAAGTGCAAAATAATTTTCAAAACTTATAATCCCCCCCCCAAAAAACAATTAAGTGGTGCATCAGATTATTTGTATTAGGTGAAAGTGACACTAGTTATATTTGCAGTATAATTCCAAATTATGGAAAACTTACAGGCGATGAATGTAACTTTCCATACTCTGCAAAACCACTCATTTTGAGAAAGTTCTTTCCTTCATGGGCAGACTAAGAGGACTCAGTGTATCTGGTATTGAAGACTACATCCTTTTCACTTACAGTTATTATAGCAGTGTTGAGTTGGCCCAGGAGTTGAACAATCGAAATTAAGTATACATTTTGCTTTTTCACTTTATAAACCAGTCACCTAGTGGCTCAGCATTTAAAACCCATAACATCCTGGCTGAAAAATTTTTCATAATGCTATGACCAGAAAGGGTTAACAAAGTAAGAATCTAAACCATGAAATACTCTTTTTATTTCTTCCATTCAACTTTGTAATGGTACATAAGCTGTTTTTCATGAATCTAAGACTTATACCTTCCTGCATGCACAGGACATCGTTATTACAAATAAACAAAAATTAAGGAAGTAAATAATCAAATAGAGGGAGTTCAAAGTCAGTAGATTCTACCTTTATGATTTATATTTGGCTTCTTATTTCACAAAAATCTGCAAGGTCCTTGTGTAAATATTCTGTGTATTCTTTCTTACACAAATAGTAACTGAAAAGAAATACAGTACAAGTATGTTTAGTGCTGTGTCTACACACCAGTGGCTATGATCCATCTGGAAGGCATATCAAGACTGGAATTGTTTCACTAGAGTCCTGCTCCACCTCTGAGCTTATATAGGACATGGTGGGGACCATCCACAAATTATACAGTTGTTGCTCCATAATACTTTCTGCTTCCTTCTCACTTTCCATATCTTCCTGCAGTCTTGTCTCTCGTTCTGTGAGTTCTCCCAATTCCTTCAAGAGGTCTGCATTGCTTTTCTGCATTTCTTTCAACCGCTGACCCAACACTTTAATCTCGCGCTCACGCTCTGAAAAAATATTCAGCTCTCAGTTCTTTCAAAATATTTCTGGAACATGCTGAAGGTTTTCTGGTTGTCTCATTACCCAGTTTTCAATCACTTTTTCAATACTATAGGATGTACCATTTAAGGTGTGATCCAACTATCATGACCTATTAAGGCACTACCTACCTGTTGTTGTTTCCATGAACCTTGTAATAGCATCAGTCAAATTAGGTGGTCCCACCCCAGAGCAGTTTTCTTGCTGTTTGTTTCTGCCTGCTGCCCTACCACCTGAACGGCCTGTGGGCACTCCATCCAGACTTGATTCATCCAGCGAAGTTGATATGGAATGTGAACTTGTGCCCAATATATTTCCATCTTGTTCTGCGGCTAAACGTTCTTTAGTGAAGTCCCCTGCTATTGACTAGAATAAATATTGATGCAAAGACAATGGACATACTTTCTTATGTGGCTGGGCTTGGACACTGTTGGTTGATGAAAACTGGACAACAGTGAATTCATCTGAACAGTAAAGTTGGTTCTGACAAAAATAACATTTCATGTTTGGGTCTCTAGTACATATACCATTATTTTCCTGAAGGTACCACCTATGTAGTTTTATTTAGGGAGATAGTCTCCTTAAATTTTACCAGAATCATTAGTTATTTTAAGATAATTACTATTTGGTGTTTTGGGAATCAGCTGAAGGAACCATATGTTAGGAACTGGAATGTTCGCATTTACTAGGCACTGACATACCAACTATAAAATCTGTTCAACCATTTAGGTGCTAGTGAAGCACACATTCATACATGGATGTATACATACGAGGGATATCCATAAAGTAAAGGTACAAGTCCAGTAAAAATGCAAGGGAATCCCCCCCCTCCCAAAATGGTAGTGCTGCCTTGAGAGATAGGAACCATATGACAGGGAAGAGTTCACCGGCCACAGTCATAGCAACGTTGTGCTTACAATGTGTGTTTAAAATGGCCGTGTCGATTCAAAATCCCACCAAATATGAGGTTCATACAGTAATATGATTTCTTCACACAAAAGGAGAAACTAGTGCTGAAATTCACCACCAAGTTTTTCTGTTTATGGCAAAGATGTTATGAACAGGCAAAACGTGGGAAAATGGTGTCGTGAATTTGAAGCGGGAAGAAGTGATGTTCATGATGAAATCATCCAAAAAATTGATGAAAACTTTCATGCTGACAGACATTTAACCATCGATAAACTTCAACAATATCCAGAAGTGTCAAAAATTGTTCTCCATGGCTAAGAGAGGAGGCAGGAGATTTCTCTGACTGTGGAATAAAAAAAACTAAGATTTAAGGTTTTCACGGCGGTGACTATGAAGAAAGTAGTCTTTTGGGATGTGGCACCGTGTAGATGTGGTGTTAACCAGTCTGCTTGTACTGGTTTTCACAGAATCTCCACTTGCAGATTTATTTTTCTTTCTACCCTGAAGATGGAGGCAATACATTCCTCCGAAACGTTGATTAACACAACATCTACACAGTGCCACATCCCAGAAGACTGCTTTCTTCATAAAAAAAAACTCGTTCCCAGGCTCACTAAGTGCATTACAATTCATGTGACCATGCTGAAAAGTAAATAAAGGTGCGTTGTAAAAGTGCTACAAGTGAGTAAAGAAAACGCTTTACAAATATTTTCTGGACTTTGTATCTTTACTTTCGAGATATCCTTCTTACATAGACACCACACCAAAAGCCTGTTTTCTGTATCCAGAAAGATTCAAAACATGCATATCCTTCAAAATCTCAGAATCAATTTCTTTTACCGTCATAATACTTTATCATACATACAGTTGCTTCTTACCCTCTCATGTAACACTAAGTAACAAAAGTATGAAAGTAGGAAGGTACGAAGTCTACAGTTTTACACAAGTCCTTGGTTTTGATGTTCACTTACTGCAAATACAAATGTATATAATTGCCTGGCTTAACCCCCATAATCAACAGTAAGAATATTTTTACAATGCAGAAGCATAAATTATGTTCTTTATATTTAATTACATGTACAACATATCCAAAAACTGTTTCAAATGAAAGCTAACAATTATTAAATATTTTACCTTATACCAATATTTTCTACAATAAGCAATTTCTTTTTAGATTTAATGAAGTTCAATCTGAGGTGCATTAAAAAAATATGGGCTATGCACACTGATAAGGGTAAAAATGAAACCTTAATAAACCTCCACAATATCAAAATTTCAACAAAATTCATAACATGACATGATCTCTGAATGAACAGTTTTGATTTTTGCTGTACTATGATAATTTTACTTAATTTGCCTCACCTGAAGGTGCTGCCTTCCATACAAATGTTCCTTTTTATTGTGAAGTGAGCTGAACCACTGATCACACGTTCGACAGTATAGCTCTTCATTATCTTCATCCTGAAAACCATATTGTTTGTAGACTATCGATAAGTTATTACCATGTAATAGCTCTCACCATACGTATGCACATTTTTTCATTACTGTATGACACTCAGTATCTCGGGCTAATATAGGATGACCAGGGAACTGAACAGAATTTTGAAGTGGTCATGACTTAATTGGGAGTACTATTCCAACATTTTCCTGGGGAGAGTGAGGAAAACCATGAAAAACCTTGGACAAAATGGCAATTGTTACACCAAAAATTCATGAACCTGCTCAGTTGATTTCTTCCAATATTTAAGCAATATTAACTTCAATTTGCCTTACTGCTGATCTGAGTAGTTCTTTAGTGTGATGAAGAGACCAGATCTTTCAGTGCAGTCTCTTCTAATTCTGAAGGTTCCTATCAATCAAATGTAGATAGATGTCAGCTGATCACCTCCCTTCATCTTGTTTTAGTGAACACCCTCTCTCACAGTAGGCTCAGCAAGTGAAATTTATACTAATATGAAAATTAAATGTCTTTTATAATCCAGTAAAACTCAGATATTTTTTCAAGGGATCATTTAATTCAACCTTTCCACACCAGAAAATACTTCAAAAAGTGGGTTCAAAAGAAACACAAAATTCAATGACTTGTTAAAAGGACTCTGCATACTATAAATATTTGTATAGGAAAATGGATTTATGCATTCACAAATCCCCCAAAAAAAACTGAACATGCTTTCATTTTTGGTCTTTCTAATACAGAGCCCTTTCATAAGACTGGACTTCTTACTTAAATTCAATTTATATTTTATAGTATTAACTTCTGATAGTTTTACAACCTATGTTGAGGGCATGGTAAACCTCTTTCTGTCAATTTTTCAAGCACAGAAGTTGATTACTAAATAAACAAGAATCTTATGTAAGAAATCATATTTTATGTTACAAAATGTCGGCTCATCTGTTAAAACAAGTCACGCATGAAACACCACAGAAATCTGAGTTATCAGAAAGAACTGCTTGTATTCTCTCTTATTCCAGTATAATTATCTGAAATTACCCCCCCCCCCGCCAAAACCACCACATCTTCTAATTTCTATTCATGTAAAACCTCTTTCGTAAGTGTCAAGAAAATTCTTAAACATTAAATTCTTCCCTCATAGGAAATAAAGTGTATCTACATTATAAAGTCCAACCAGTCAAAAGTATTGAGGAAGTAATCTGTTTATTTTGAGAATCATGTGAAACACTTAAATACACTTTTTACAAAATTCAGTGTTTTTATATGTTAAGAGTATAAGTGTGTGTGTATGTGTGTGTATTCAGGGTGTAAATGTGTTAGAACATTCTGTGATAGATGGGTTCAACATGATCATATTTTGTTACTACACCCATGTCCGAAAATGCTTTGTTTACACACTAGGACCTCTGAAATGTGACGGAGGACCTTTACCAAGGACAGCATTTTCAACTCTAAAAATTGTCATGTATGGGCTCAAGCAAATCCTAACATGAAGCATATCTGAAGCCACCAACACCACTTAGATGTCAATGTGTGGACAGGGGTTATTGATGACCATCTAATTGGCTCTTACCTCTGCAGCTTACTGGTGACATTTCTCCAAGAGACCTTACCAGAGCTGCTGGAAATGGTGCCTTTGGAAGTCCATTGTGAAATGTGGTTCCAGCATGATGGTGCCCCAGCACAGTGCACTAATGTTGTACATGAGTATTTGGATGAAACCTTTGGTAACAGATGGATTGGACATGGAGACCCAATAACTTGGCTGACTTGACTCCATTGGATTTCTTTCTCTGAGAGTACATGCAAAGCCTGGTATATGAGTCTCCAGTGGAGAAGCAACGTGATCTGGCAAGAATTGCAGTAGCAGCTGGAACCATCTGGGAATCTTTCAAAGAATTCAGCAGAACATAGCCAGGCTGTGCAGAGCATGCAGGCAGCCACCATTTTGAACAACTTTTATAATGTAAAACGATAACATCCCTTAAAACTTATGCATCCTCAGTGCCAAATGCAAGCGTTTCCAGACATTGGTGTATTAACAAAATATGATCAGATTCAACCCATCTATCTAACACAGAGCACTGTAACATATATTTATTTACACCCTATATATATAAACCATTATGCTTTAAAGGGTTCAAATGAGTTTGACTGCTGTACCTACAAAACTTGGGCTGTCACTTTTAAGAAGAATCAAGTATTGCATTTACCTCTATCTCATCAGTAGCATCCATATCAGATTCCTCAGTTCCATTCCCCTGGAGATCTGGAATTATAGCACACAGTAACTGGCAGAGTTGTCAGTTTGGTGTATCTTTACAACAAAAGTATGTTAGGCAACTTTGAGTTGAGTGTACTAAGGCTAAATCCATGCAGCAGAATCCCTGTGAGGCCAAAAGTCCCTTGCACTGTGGCCACTTCTGGCCTATTGTACCAGCCCAAGATGATAGGTGAGGGTGATTGTGGAGCAATTGGTGGAATGAAGATTGGCAGGGGAAAGTGAAGTACTCTGAGAAAACCTGCCCCAGCGCCACTTTGTCCACCACAAATCCCACTTGACCAGACCCGGGATCAAACCCAGGCCGCCACAGTGGGAAGCCAGCGAATAAACGCTTGAACTATGGCGCAGCCTCACATCTGTACCTAAATAATCTTGTATGAATGTCTCCTCTCCCATGCATGCTACTTACTCCATCTCAAAAGTAATGCCACAATTCAGAACCTTGGTTTTGCAGTTTCATTTGTTAAAATAGCTTCTGTAACTAATAATGTATTTTAGCATATTGTATACAGAATATTTTATTCAGTTTGATTCACAATATATATGTATAATTCTAAGATAATCATACAGTTTCTACATTACATGTTTTGGCCACTATTTCTGGCTATCTTCAGGCAGTACTTATACAGTCCCTCTCAACTTTCTTTGCTATCCCCCCCCCCTCCATTGGCCAATGTTTACAATTGAGGGAAGGTCATATTGTTGTTTATATTGTAGGTCTTTAGTTAGTTATACACTTAAATAAAAGGTAAAGCTATCCCTGTAGAATATCCTTTTCTATTTCAACAGTCTTCTGTCAGTTTAATATACATGTCTCAAACCATTCTTAACCTATTCCCAACAATGCCCTTTTCTGTCAGATGACACATGTTCACATCTGATATAGGCTGCAAGTTTAGGGCAAACATTTGAACATACATCGATTATATTAATTACCATTGGTTCTTCCATTTTAAGTGCACAACAATGTCATGATTTCAGAAATGTACTCACAGAGCAACAACTCACGTGTGTTTCCTCATATTTAATTATATCAAAGGCCATAAGATTTTGTTGGTCACACAGTAAGTTACACTTTTCTCTACAGCATTTGTTCAAAATATTTTTCACTTTAATGAATCTTGGAGTTACATTCAAGACGCGTGCAAAAATGCAAGTAAGTCTTCACATAAAGTGTCTGTTACAGATGACCGACTTAACTACAAGCGAAATGTGCCAACCGATCTTAATACAAGAATCCAATATCAAATATCACTGAAATCCAACCAGTGCTTTGCATGTTGTTACTTGCAGTCACATGGGCAGACAGACATGGCAAAGTTAAGATGCACATACTAATTCAAAACTGATTTAAAACATGCTGACTGTATTTCACAGACAGTTTTAAAATGGCAGTGAATTGTTCTAAGACTGATAGTGATGCAGATTATTCATAAAACTAGAACATTTCCCAGTAATACAAATGAAATAATAGCACAGAGAGCTTTACCTTGTGAACTGCTCTTTCACAGTGTTAACTCTGGAGGCTAAGCTAAACCATCATTTCATCATTGCAGATTTGAAGGAAAGGACAATGCGAGAAACTGAACTAGCAGTCACAGTTGGAATGTTTATATAAAAACGTATTAGTTCTGTGGTGTGTTACATGCTTTTAGGTGCAAAATCTTTTTAAACAGTAAAAATAAAAAAAAAGTAAACCTACCCCTGTAACAGGCTGTGAGACATTGAGGGTCCCACATTATCTAGACAATCAGCTCAAAGACTGTCAGCCTTATGTGCTGGCCACGCTTTATTCCCCAGGAAAATTATTTAATTAATTCCTGGTACTCATTTCTGTTAGAGGCTGAGTCAACCCCAGGGCCATAGTGCAGCCAGGATTAAGTCAATTGAAAAAAATTCCAATGACCTCATTGGGACCTGAACCTGCGACCTCCCGGTTTGTAGCATAGTGCCTCAACCAAATACACTACCGTGTGCCCCTTTTAAACAGTGAATGTATTTAAAATGTGAAATATACACAAATCATATGGGGAAATTCTGGAATCAAGTATTTTAATGTTCACACATAAAAATGTCTAAAGTGATGTCATCTTTCACAAGCTCCATTATCCTTCAGTGTGGAGATTCACAGATACTACTGCAGCACAAGAGATCTGAAGGATTATAATATTCTACAACACATGATGAAGAAATTAAGAGAAATACAGAAAAATGGAATCTTAACATTAACCTAAACAGGGTAGCTATATGTTGGAAGAAGTTCGAGATTTAAACATAGTATGACTTATTACAAAAAATGTGACTCCTTTAATGCTTAGGATGAATAACAACTGAAGCTGGATCTGGTGACGGATATTCAAAATAAAAATATATATCCAAGGAAATTATGTAAAAAAGTCCATGGAATTGTTATTGTTCTATTATATAGTGGTGAAATCGGGCCATCAGCTGAAAAAACAGAGTAAAATACGAGCAGTTGAATCAGATCATGCAACATGTTTTCAGGTGACAGAGAAGAACAGAGTATGGAATGAAACATGGAATCAAGATTGTATGGCCATACTGAATAGGTGTTACACTGGTCATCAACAGGAGGCAGAAGAAGAGGACAAAGAATAAGAAGAGTATCTATACATGAACAGAATTACTGAAAATCCAGGTTTGGAAGATGGAGACTGAAGACAGCAAACCCATAATCCAAGAAGTACCAATTTATAAAAACAAACTCCATGATTTTAGTCCGTAAGTGAACTATACTGACTGAACGATCGCCTCATCAGCGAAGTTAGTGCCAACTTTTGCAGATAGAGGGTGTCGCATGGTCAGCGCAACGAATCCCCACGGCCATTAATTTCGGTTTTCTAGACTGGAGCCTCTATTTCCTCGAAATATCTCCTCAATTATCATCACGAGGCTGAGTGGACCCCATTCCAGACCCAGTACTTCTCCGAAAAATCTGGTAGCACCGGGAGTCGAACCCGGACCTCTGGATCTGTAGCCAGGAACTCTGACCAATAATTTATAATCGTTTCTAAAATACTGCACAATCTTGACTCAAAAATCACTGCTTAAGATGTGAAGTTTATGAATGAAGAAGTAATTTGGTTCAACAAAGAATTATAGTGCTCTGTACATTGCATGGTAATATATTTCTTTGCATGTACACAGTTAATAGTCCATTCTGCATATTTCACTGATGACAAGATGTCAAATTACCAAAGATGGTCATATCTAACATTACATTATAAATATCTGTGTCTGCCAACATTGAAGTTCATCAGGTGGCCAGATTCTAGGGTATAAATTAATTCTCTCTTAAGTTTGCAAAAAAAACCCTAGACAGTTGGTAAGTTATAGAAGTCACATACTGTGTAAGATTCAGTCAATTTATTTCATGATAGCAACAACAGGAAGCTGTTATTTATGTTTCTATCGGAGCTTAAAAATTGTATGGATTGGTGCATCTAACAGTTTTGCCTTACATGATAATACATTTGTTAATCTATGTTTGAGATGGGAAGAGATATAATACCAAAGTTTTATACAAATCCAGAAATAATAATCTGATATGCAACAGCAAACTAAAACTCAATGCACCTCTTTTCATGACCTACTTTTTGTGCGCTTTTTATTCAGGTATGATTGGTATGCATCTGACTGACGATACGCTTTGAGCTCCTCCCGATACCGTTTCTTCTCCACTTCTGCACGTTCTAAGTAGATTCGCTTCTCCTCTAGACTTAGTTTGCTCCATTCATTACCCAGTAATTTAGTTACCTGCAAACATAACAGAAGACATATATAATTAGAAAGCTGCAACTTATGTAGTGGAACAGCTAATTTCCAGACTGGCTCCAATATGACATTACTGCAGTAAAGTAAACCTCCTCTTCTAGTCTTTTCAAAGTTGTAGCTTGTGCCACTCAAAAGTAACACCATGTGAAGTAAGGCTGGCCTACAGAAACCTGTATGACCCAAGATCTGAACATGTGATGATCACAGACTCTGCTGCCTCTGTGGTCTAGTGGTCAGAGGTCCAGGTTTGATTCCCAGTGCTACCAGATTTTCTGAGTAGTGGGTCTGGAACAGGGCCTACTCAGCCTCGTGATTATAACTGAGGAGCCATTTCAAGGAAATTGCAGCTCCAGTCTAGAAAACCGAAATTAACGGCCGTGGCAATTCGTTGCACTGACCATGTGACACCCTCTATCTGCTTAAGTTGGCATTAACTTCGCCGACAAGCAGTCACTCGGTCGGTATAGTTCACCTGCGGACTAAAACCATGGATTCCCCCCCCCTCCCCACAGAATCTGTCTCTCATTTTCTGAAGAACAGAAACGCAGCATCGTATCAGTGTGTATCAAGAGCTGCAGGAAAAAAAATAGCACTCTCAACAGTTCCTCATGTGACTTTTTTCTATTTCTCAATCACATGTTGGTACTGAAAGGGAGAAGACTTGACAACATCATGATCCAAAAACAAATGCAAGCCAAATTCAAAACTTAGGACTTCTTCAAATGCTTCTGACAGTGGCTCAGTCCCTTGATTCACTGCATCAAGTTGCAGTGGAACTACTTTGAACATGGCAGCATGATACAGAAGGAAAACGCAATTACTAATTCACACCCTGTAAAACATAATGAAAATGTGATTACTGAAACAATCACAAAGTAGTATCCATGTAACCCTTCATCACACCCAGAGCAGTGAGCTCCACCTGCCTTAACTTAAATAAACTGTCATGTAGTTTCAGAATACAGTGCATTTAAATAATGTTATCAAGGATTAACAGCAGATTTAAACATCAAATTATTTTGATGGGATAAGTATGTTTCATCAGTGTCATCCTGTACATACCTGATGTTATAAGATTTTATATTCTGAAGCTCGTTTACCTCTGGAAAAGGTACATCCTTGTACTGTTTCCTCTTCTCATTGAGGTAGAGAACATAACCTGTGGCTGGAGCTTTGGGAGGGCGCATCTCTGACAGCTCGGGTTTACGTTTCCTACCTTTTGGCCATCCACCACGCTTTTTCTGCTGCTGTAACATGTTAAAACTGAAACCTGTTTTGCTTCTTTATTTTATGATACTTTTCAACTGTACTAGTTTTTTTTTTTCGCTTAGTGGGGGGTGGAGTCCAGCTCGGTCCACTCAGCACGGCGGCCACTGACTGGCCTACTGTAGCCTGCCCTGCATGATTATGATGATGGAGAATTTGGTGGAATAAAAATTGGCAGGGGAAATCGAAGTACTCGGAGAAACCTGCCCCAGCGCCACTTTGTCCACCACTCCACCACAAATCCTACTTGACCAGACCCAGGATCGAACCCGGGCCGCCGTGGTGGGACGCCAGCGACTAACCACTTGAGCTATGGCATGGCCACAACTGTAGTAATTAGTAGCATCCAATCAAAAAAATGATTAAACTGGAAGGGCACATAAGGAAGTGCTTGTTATCTGTTCTAGGTACTATTCAAATATTTTTGGGGATGAAAATTCTACTCACTTTTCAATCCATCACTGCCAAAATATGAAGCAGGAGTACTAACTATGCAACAAACTGGCTAAGACTGGAGCTCAACATCCATTCATAGGACCTGATCCATCCTGTGGCATCTCTATAGGAGTTGCCAGAAAGACAATCAGGGACTGGAAAAATAGGAAGCACAAGAAATACTGGGGATCCTCGACTGGACTCAGGCAAGCAAAGGGACTCATACAAGGGCCCTCTGCTAAAAGAGTGAAGTGTTGAAGTTAAACAGGAACCACCTATGATGGGTGGTGGGACTACTTACAGGACACTGTCACCTTAAAGGACACCTCTTCAAACTGGGGCTAAGTACTAGTCCCACTTGTGAGAGGTATCAAGAAGAAAATGAAACAGCCACACATATCCTGTGTGAATGTGAGGCCTTAGCTTATTTAAGACTGTGTCACTTGGGTCAATACTTTATGGAACCTAGTGACTATTTCGTCACTCCCACATACAAAATCCTGCGCTTCATTCAAAGCGCAGGATTGCTGAGGGGATAATCAAAAGGGGAAGCACAATAGATCACTAGGTTGTGGTGCAAGGCCCACCCCTCATTCATTCATTCATTCAACTATGCAACAGTGTTGGGTTAAAGCGACAATTACTATGCAACTTTGTAGGTTCATACATTACAGTGTATAAGTATAACCATACTTAATCCTCTCACCAGCCTCTATGTACACTGAACAATGAACATGCAGGTAAATACTTTCTCTTTGTGCCAAGAAGTTAACCAGTGTGCAGATTAACTATGGAGCTTTTAGAACCCCTCAGTTATTGATTATAGCTTCCCACAGTCATTTGTTGTCCATTACATCGTTTCATTAATATTGTATGATCTGTAATATTTTATATCATCTGGCACCACACATTCTCTCCCTGTTGCAACTATGTTTTGTTATTTTATTGCTTTTAGCGATGGCTTTCACTAAACAAGGATTACTTCCTTCTATTAAAAAAAATGTTTGTCCCCCTTTTAAGTAGACTACAGTCTACAGCTTATAACAGGTTTGAACATAATACAGGGTTCATTAGACTAATTAGATTACCTACTGTTTTTGACTGTCAAGTAAATGTAGATCTATACATCCACTCCCCCATATACCTTCACGGTGAAGTGCTTAATTAGTTAAGCACAGGAACAAATATACCTTTTTTTTTTTCCTTGGTACTACAGCCCCAGTGGACCTAGGCCTACCTCCATGAACTTCTCGGTTCACTTCGGTGTTTCTAGATCTTATGCATTCGGTAGGACTCCTTGGGTGGGTGATTAGCCCGTCTCAAGGTCTCTACCTGTACACAAACACAGAAAAATGCACACACACAAACTAAACATCCATGCCGAGTGGGATTCGAACCCATGATCCCGGTTTCCAAGCAAGTGAAGACAGTACATGCTGTAGACCGCTTGGCTACCGTGACCAGCTCAGGAACAACTTTACCTTACTGTTTTTAATTATCCATGCTGCTACTCCCCTCCATTGCAGTGTATAATCAAGCATTCACTGCCCATGTTCAAATACATATTCATACAGTAATCTTAGATGTGAATATCACAATGGTTTCCTTTTGCAAACTGCTTGCTAGTACATCATCTTACCTGACTAGATGTGACATCAGAAGTTTGGACCATGCAAAGTGATGGTTCTGGAACCATGCTGGTAGAAGACATGACAGCCACAATAGGCTCAGTCTCTTTTCTCTTTACTGAAATGTTATTCCCAGTTAATCTCTTTTGTCCTTTCTCATCAGTTTTCGTTGAATCCTGTGGCAATTCAATCTGCACTTCAAGAGACGAAGAACTATGCACAATTTCCAGATTTCCATTACCATTGTAAACCTATTTATAGAAGAATGGTTAAAGATTACTATCATTACTTTAAATTTGGTACTGTGGATTCAAAGTTTGACTAGGGAACTAATGTAAAAGTAATTGTTTTAAGTGATTGAGAACAAAACTCTATAATTTAATACCACCTATTCTTCATTTCTTCAACTACTAGGGGAACAAGGGTGTGTCACGTCTGTTGGTGACACAGATCATTAAGTGATCATTAGGAAATTATTAGATCCTATTTTCAACATACTTCCAGCATTCATATGCCGGTGGGAAATTCAGACATACAGAAGATGTTGCTTCCATCAGGTTGCCTAGACAAGGTTATGTACCCTGGATTGTAAAGCAGATGGACTTTCCATAAACTTATGAGTTTCTTAAAAGGATTAATACAGACATAAGCATTCAAGTGTTATATATTTTGTGAATTTCATGGCAGTGGTTCATCAGACTGTAGTCTTCTGGGTTGTAACACTGTGTAGTCTTGTGTGACCCTAAAACTGGCCACTTTCTTTCCCCCTGCAGGGATCAGGGTGAAGACTTCTTGCAACCTGCCTATATAACAAAATCAATTCCTCAACTTACACACTTCAACTTTCAAGATGGACAGGATATTCCTCTGAAATGTCAGTATCTGCCTACAAGACTACATAATCCACAAGACCCCAGTCTTAATTCGACATCCATTATAAACAATGTAATAAATTCTTGTGTTCAAGCAAAGTGTGCCATAAAAAACTGACATCAGTTAAACTTCACAGGCAGTGCTTATGAACATTTTTTCTAGTGCAACTCTGAATTTTTCACCAACAGGATCTCCTGCTCCTCTGGAAAACTTTGACAGCTTCAGCATTTAACAAGATTGGAAAGGAAAGATGTAATCCTCATGGTGTGCATGCATTTTCCTCACATTTTCTTTGCACCCTGTCATTCTAAATGTTCCTAACCATTCCACATAACTGCCGAACAGATGTACAATATTAATTATAACTTTAAATTCAACTCTTACACAACTGCCTTTCAAGATCCCATGATCCTTTATTATTCACTTTATCATATGATTTATAAAAGATATTGTGATATGACACCACGAAGTCAGAATAGCGGAGAGAGAGAGAGTAGACGTTCATTACCAGGCAAGGACTTGGCAAACAGGCACCTGCAGAAATGAACACGCAAGCAACAATAGAAGAACTGCCATTTTGATACAATAGCAAGGTAAACACACCTCCATAACAATAGAGTAATTGTTAGCAAATGGTGTTTTCTGTTGGATCTGCCCTGAGGCTATATAATGAGGATCCAAGGCCAGCAGAATTAGAATTGAGGGTGGCAAAAAAGGAATTAGGCTTTGCAAAGAAGACGTCATGTGTGCTGTAGTGACAGTGAGACTGTTATAAATCTGGTGAAGACAGCAGGCTGAAAAAGGCTTAGCAGTGCTGCTGTGATTAGTAAAGAGCAAGAATTGGTGAAACGGTTATAATTAATTGTAGTTATGGTTTGTAAGAGTTCAATAAATTCATTCACCAATCCATACCCATCTGTTATCACTAATATGCGTGACAATATTACTGACTTTAGGCTTTCATCAGTTGTTCATTGATGTTATTTTTGTTCTTGGGTTGTTACAATGTGTGCCTGTGCATCATTTTGCCTCTGAAACATCAGCAGCATCACCCACAACCACATATAACAAACCAAGAACAGAAGTAACATCTGCTGTAAAAAATATGTACACCATATGTACTATTAATAACACTGTTCTCCTCCAAAAGATTTCTCTTGGGGTACATTTTAAAGGTTGAAAATCTGTCATTACTATGGTTACCACTGTTTTGAAGGTTGCTGTATTTACCAACTGCAGGAAATCATGATTGTGGTGTGCCATCTGGTAGCATAATACTTATATAAAATTTCATCAAAATCTATCCAGTGGTTCCCAGTTAAAAGTATATTAACATATAGATTTTTTTTCATGCACACTGTGCAAAGAACATTCTTGTGGTGATCATTTGTGATCCTTTGAAGGACTCACAACCCCAACTTGGGTTGTGACATGAAGGTAGGAACCACTGTCCTAATATCTACCATGTGAGCATAACACTGTCCAATTGGCTGGGTGATCATCATTCATTTTCTCTTAACCACCACACTCGAAGACAGCTAGACCATGAACGTAATCACTCAATTCATCTTATGTGAGGTTGAGGATGTGTAGAATTGGTAAACATTCACAACCTATGGCTCAAAGCAGCATTCACTCCAAACTCCTCCAATACACATTAAACACTGCTTATATTTTTTTCTCATGTGACACATCAATACAGATATCACAGAACTAAAAACATGGGCTGGACCTTCACATGCATTAAGGGAGTGCCACATACAAATGAATAACAGTAACAAAACTGCTGACTAACACTTGGTCAAGTGTACGTACTTTACGTCTAAACAACTTATGTGATGGTGGTTTCCTATTTGTAGTGATGTTTGCCCTCTGAAGATGGTCCGCAGAGACCGAAACATGTAAGGGTGTTAAGTTTTCAGGTAGTAAAAAACTTACAGGTCACACTGGATGGAGTGATTTATATTTGTATTTGGTCATCATTCATATATCCTGCCAAGCATACCCAAATCTTGCAGATGTTAACTTATATTAACATCAATAAATTTACACTGTGGCAATCCTCCTAGCCTCCAGCTCAGCTGCTCCAGTTGTCTGTTGTCTAAAAGGCCAGGATATAGATTGTAACTGGCATCCTTAAAAACTCTTTCCCTCAGCAGTAGAGAGTAGTAGAGTTAAGGTTCTTTCCATTCTAGAAGACGTTGAACCATCAATAAACACAGAATTCAGCAATTCGAATATTCTAGCAGGGCACTTTCCCCATAAACTGTCATCAATATGAATATGCTTGATGCAACTTTCCAAGTACTTCCAATCACAATCGGTATAAGCATTCTTCCCCAGAAAATCCTGTAAAATCAAATTATATATATTGTTCTTTTAAAATTCTTCTCTTATTGAATACATACTTGTGAAGTGCCAGGCAAGACACTGAGCATTACATCTCCCAAAGTGAGTGTTGGTGATTCCTCAGGTGTAGCTTTTTCTACATTTTGTTGGGTAAGAAGCTGTGCAGCAACATTTTGAAAATCTTCAACAGAAAGATTTAAACCTCCAACACCTGATATGAGGGCATCTTTCAGCGATAAACAAACAAGTCTGTAAAAAACAATAAGAATGGAGCTCATTATTAGTATACCTGGTACATTATAAAGCATAGTCTATATCATACATGAACACTGTAGCATACCAACACTCTACGACCACAAGTAGCATTTTCAATGCTGCCCCTACAAATTAAATAGTTAACCAGTGCAAGATGATGAAATATAATAGCACAATTCAAGTCACACATCAAACGAACACTAACCCTTTATTCGTTTCCACCAAAATCCCGTTTTCCAGTAAATCATTAGCAGCAGTAACAGTGTCGATCCTATTTCCTGATCGTTCATCACCTGAAGATACTTGTGGTAACGACACTGCAGAAATACTAAACTGCTGAGAGACATTATTTAAATTACTACCAAACGCAATACCACAAGTTCCGTCTTCCATCACATTTAACAATTTCTTGTACTCTGTGATTTGTCGGTGATGGTCTTCGCCTCACCACGGATGCCACGGTTCACCCCCAAGCAATTGGGATAGAGGAAGGGGAATCATGAACATGCGCCATCTATGAGTAGCGATCGCACCGACTCCCCGTGTGCACCAATCACAATACACCTATAGTATTTGTCGGAAACATTCACGGAGGCCCAAAACATACATGTGTTCCATTCGGATCTCCTGCCCTACCCTATAAAATGAATTATTCAGAGGAGTGGCTTGCACAGCCCAATAAGGGAGATAATCCAAGCCCTTAATGATGGGCATAGTGTGGGAGGATTATTTTGCGATCTGGAAAAAGCTTTCGATTGTGTTAACCATGGGATATTGTTATCTAAATTGGAATTTTATGGTATATCTGGCCCACTTCACAAATTAATAGCATCTTATTTGAATGGTAGGTTTCAAAGAATAAGATTACAATCAAAACATTCTAGCTCAAGTACTTATTCCAACTGGGGTGAAATTTCTCATGGAGTCCCCCAGGGTTCCATTCTTGGGCCCTTGCTTTTTCTAGTTTATATCAATGATCTTCCGTTAATCCTAAATAAGGTTTCCACCCCTATTCTCTTTGCGGATGATACCAGTGTANTATTAATTTTTTGATTAGATTGTTATTGTGCAGAATCACTGTATTTGACTTGTTCCATATCCTATGGTGTCTACCTGTATCTGGATTTTACGGAATGTAAATAAATTGAATTGAATTGAATAAAAACTAAGATGCTACATTTTTACTACACTTCGTGGCTTTCCTCGAGTGTTCAGGTTTTACTCCACAGATGGCGCTACAGTTTTTATTTCATATTTTCTTGTTAACTCGCACTGAATTACCTTGGTCTCGAGTGATTAAATAGCTGCGTTGTAACCCATGTCCCTCGCTAACATTATTTAATTGGGTTATAATTTAACATGGTTTATGATGGACGGCTAGCTCTCATTATTTTTGTTTTATTTTATTGCCACTGTGGGACTTGTATGAAATAGACAGTCAGTGAGTGATAGGAAATAGTGGTGTACAGTAGTTGACAAGAGCCGCAGAAGAGATAATTGTATTACCGTTGGTGATCGGGAGCGGCGATGTAGAGTCGATGAAAGAAGCCGCTGAAGAGAGAATTAGGAGACAGTCGGAGTTAGCGAGTGCGTAGGTAGATTTTAATAAAAGCTTAGGCGAGTGTGTTAATGAGCGGCCGCAAAAATCTTCCCCCCCCCCCTTAGACCTCCCAGACAACGAAGATTTATTGTCGTTAATCTTCCTCTTATGTTATGTTAGCATACCTTCTTACCGATTGTGCTCCCGGCCCCGTCGACCACCTTAAATTTAGTTAATATACTATGCGTAGAGATGGCAGTAGCATTGCACCGTGGTGTCATGGCGGCCATGTTGCCCACCAATAACATGGGAGTTTTCACGGCCCTGGTATGGATGTTTGGATGATGGGGTGCTTTGAAGCATTGTGAGTGGTGTGGTTTGGTGCGCAGTTATAAACGCTTATCGAAATGTGTTCAAAAATACTATTTCTGTCAACTGCAAAATACCAGTACACAATTTGGAAAGAAGCATAGGCCGCAACATAATATCTGCTGAAGAGTAAGGTTGTCTCCAAGCAATCGGTATAGGGAATAAGTATTAAAGTGACTGGACTTTCGAGGTAAGATCAAAAGAATTTTTGTTGCCTTTCTGACATTTAATGTTACTTACTTAATTACTTACTTACTTATGGAGCTGAGCCCTTCTTGAGGAGAAGCCAAATCTGGAACTACTCAAGAATTTCCCGATATTTTATGGAATCCGAAGGTTCATTACCGTGTTCACAAGGGCTCTCCACTGGTCCCTATCCTGAGCCAGATCAATCCAATCCACGCCATCCCATCCTATAGCTCTAAGATCCAGTTTAATATTGTCCACCCACCTACGCCTTGGTCTTCCCAGTAGTCTCTTTCCTTCTGGCTCTTGCACCAGTATCCTATATGCATTCATCTTCTCCCTCATTCGTGCTACATGCCCTTACCATCCCATCTTCCTTGACTTGATAATTCCAATTATACATGGAGAAGAGTACAAGTTGTGAAGCTCCTCATTACGCAGTTTTCTCCAGCCTCCTGTCAGTTCATATGTCTTCGGTCCAAATATTCTCATCAACACCCTATTCTCAAGCACCCTCAGTAAAGTAACACACACAGAAGGCAATCGTATGAAAGAATATTTGTCAAGTAGCCTCCCAGTGAGATTATGGAGTCCCCCAGGGATCAGTCCTTGGCCCATTACTCTTCATCTTGTATATAAACGATATCCCACATCTAACACAAGGCAGCTCAATAATGTATGCTGATGACACATCAATACTGAATGTAGGACAAGATATGAATGAGCTCCAAAACACGACTTCAGATAATATAGGAGCGGTAGAGCAATACTTTGAGACAAATAATTTATTTATAAATCCAGCTAAAACTCACTATATTCTCTTCCAGACAAAACAGTGCAGGCAGGAAAGTAATCAAAAAATACTAATAAAGAACAGGGAAATATCAAATGTAAAAAGCACAAATTTCCTGAGGGTAGTAATAGATAGTACCTCGAGCTGGGAATTACATATTGAAAGAACCTGCAGTAGAATTAGCCGTAACCTGTTCATAATTAACAGGCTATCTAAAATACTCAATTTAATGTTATATTTTAGCATCCTGTTGCACTGATTTAAGTCCATGATTTATTTCAACCGTCTTCCAGTGCATACACTCATCTATCTCACTCCTCTCTCTTGCACTACATGTTTCGGCACAAAAGTGCCATCTTCAGGTGCTTATTCGATTTACGATAAACTAGTTCACTGCATGCCTTGCCATCTTCATATTAAAATAACTAAAATATGTATTTATCATATATATTGATAAATATTAAATATTAAAAATATTAAAATTGTTCAGGATTTTTCATCCCTATGTCGTATTTCACTA